>NW_004955513.1:1834215-1953671 GCF_000276665.1 Chinchilla lanigera | reverse complement strand
GCAGACAGGCCCGCTCAGTAGCTTCGGCCTGCGCAGGAGGCCTGTCCTGGCCCCGTCTTGCTGCCCAGGAGCTCCGCCGGGCTCTTCTAGACGCCTTCCCAAAGGCTCCGGCTCCGCTCTGGCGCCTGGCCGCGGCTCTCCGCCTCCTCCTCCCCGGGGCCGCGGCCCCTCCCGCCCCGCGCGGACTTCGGGAACCGGGCGGACAGGGGCCCAGACCAGCCGCGGACGGCGGGGCTGGGGCACAGGGGCGTCTTCCGTGTGGGGGGATCTCCGAGAAACACACGGCCGCGCCCCCACAGCGCCCGGCTCCCAGGGCGTCGGCCCCGGCGCCCGGCCGGCTGGAGGGGGCACGGGGTGGCCGGGACGGGGAAGCGCACCGCAGGCAGAGGCGGGGCTTTGGGAGCTCAAGCCGATCCTTGCGGAGGAGCCGCGGCGGGAAGCGAAGGGCCGAAGGGCTGCCTCGGCCTCGGCCTGGCCAGCGGGTGGCGCTGTAGGACAAGCAGCCGAGCTCGCTGCCAGGAGGCCGGGGCGGGCGGAGGACCCGCGGCCGGGCGACCCAGGAGGTCTCAGCCGGCTTGTCACAGCCCCAGCAAGACGCACAGCGCGCAGGAAAAGAGACGGGGAGAACTTCCCGGAACGTCGAACCCACGTCTGGGTCCTTTGCGCTGGGGTGTTTAGAGCTAAAACGGGGCCCCCATTCAGAATTTTTCCTTCTTGATACAGCTGTCCCTTGGAACGTCCTGCCCGAGTACCTCATCACTCACAGGGCGGGACGTTCACTGTATTGACTAGGTTGCACTGTAACTTGTGATCCTCCTGCCTCAGCCTCCCAAATGCTGGGATTGCAGGCATGTGCCACCATGCCTGGCTATGAACCCGCTTCTGATGGGTGGACAGTGTGCATGGGGGTGCTGGTTGGAAAGCCCCCCCAAATCTGTGCTGTAGTGACTGTCCAGGCCCCCAGGTGGCCACCAGAATGGGCCTCTCCCTGCCAGGCTGAGGGATGCCCCCGGACAACATGAGCTTGTGCCTGGTGGCAGGCTGTGTGTGGGATTTGGACCCTGGGATCCTAGCCCCTGCTGGGAAGTGGGCAGCTTCCCTTCTACAGAGAGGAGGGCAGCGAACAAGCAGAAATCCCGAGAGCAGGCAGGCAGCTCAGGGTTCAGGCGTGGCGGGCACAGCAAAGCAGCTCGAAGCCCACAGCAGGAGTTGGGGGAGCTGCGGGCTTCAGTCCCACAGTGCTGGGGGCCCCCAAGGGGAAGGGGGCTGCTCTGCCGCGAGTGGGGGCCGCGAGGAGCCGGGGATCAGACGGGGTTGAGGTGACAGGCTCACTCTCAGGGCGGCGGAGCAGGGTGCAGGGTCGACTGGCCTGAGCGGTGGTTTTGCAGGTGACTGGGACAGTGTGTGACCGGCTGGGTGAGAGGTCAGGGAGCAGAGAGGGGAGTTTCCTGGCCCCATGGCCGGGCGGATGCCGATGCCGTTTCTGCCGCGGGAAAGGCCCAGGGAAGCAGGTGTGGCGGGGAAAGCCGCGTGTTCCGGCTACCTGGATGCTAGAGGTGAGCACCACACGCCTGGGGGGCAGGGGAGTGGCTGGGTAGGCGCAGACGGAAACCGGAAACCGGGAGAAGTGCGGGTTGCAGGTCAGCGCTGGGGGCCCTCAGGTGGGAGATGGCATCGGGAGGCAGGGGGAGGGGCCGGCCTGGGAGACGCCCCGTGAACCGGTCCTGCGCCTTGGGAGTCCCGAGTCTCAGAGTCAGCCTCTGCCAAGCCTCAGTGTAGCTCACCCAGCACTTCGGCATCTACTGGTTTTCACAGAAAGACGCAGGGGAAGAGGACAGGTAGGCTTTTCCATTTAAAACACATCGGCCTGTAATTCGTGGAGAAAAGTCCCAGAACCTGAGAGAGCTGGGAGGGAGGAGTGCCCAGGAGTTTGCCCAAGACGCTCTGCAACCCGGACACCTTTGGCCTCTCAAGGGCAGGTGACGTCCCGTCTGCAAGGACAAGGCCGCCGGCCTGCCTGATTGACAGCGCCTGGCTCAGAGGGGCGGGGCTGCCCCGGTAATAAACCGTTGGCTCTTCCTGCTCGCTGCCAGGGGTCCCAGACAGAGAATTCTGCCTCGGTGAGACACCAGCCGTCCCAAAAAGAGCAACGAAAACTCATGCTTGGAACAGAAAATGGGGCTTTCAGAGCACATCGGCGTGGCGCTTTCTGCAGGAAATGCGCCGGCTGTTCTCATCGCCCGGTGGGCAGGGCCGGGGGTTCCACCCTCAGCCTGGCTTGTTAAAAGCTGCCTCGTAATGTGGGTTGATCTTGTCAGGTGAGGCTCTGGGAAGAGGAACAGGGAGAGCTGACCCAGGAGGGTCACAGGTAGAAGGCTGCTGGGGTAGGGTGAGGCTCATGTTGGTGAACTTGGGGTGGAGTGTACGGGGGCTTACAGAAAACAATTAACCTGAGAGCCGGCTGAAATGGGGGAGGGGCCGGCTGGGGCTGGGAGCAGCAGCAGAGTCAGGTGAGTCTCTCAGGGGACTTCCCACCACAGCGGGGGTGGCTCACGCGTCACAGGGTCTAGGGGTGGGTGTAGTTGCCCATCCGCAGGGTCCCCTGGCGCACAGCACGTTCTTCCTGGTGGACTTTGAACGCTCTCTGGCGGTCGGCCTCGGTGGGGAAGGTGTCCAGATGAGGACCCACCTGCCGGCAGGAGACAAGAGCGCAGGGGTGAGGCTCTTTCTGGCCGCCCCATCCGCCTTCCCATCCCCCCTTTGATCTTGTGTTTGCTTTTGTCTTTTTTGGTTTTTTTTAAGATGGTTTCACTATGTAGTTCACACTGGTCGTGAACTCACTACGTACTCAGGCTGACCTCGAATTCTCAGTGATCCTCCTGCCTCAGCCTCCCAGGGGCTGAGATTATAGGCATGCACCCCCAAGCCTCACAATCTTAGAGAATAATAAAAATAGCTGCAAGGGGGACTCCAGCACAGTGCCATGAGACCCAGCCAGAAGGAGGTGGTGAGACCCCGGGCAGCGAGGGCAGTGGCCAAGGCCTGGCAGCCTGTCCAGCCGTCGCTGGGAAGACATGCAGAGAACCCATGCCCCGTGTACCCGCATCACTTCCAACAGGACGTGTGCCATCCTTCAGGAACCCACACGAGCCGCCGTCCCCGAGGGGGACCCTGTGCTGCAGGAGCCCAAGAACGAGTCCCTGCCCTCCGGAGGGCAGCACCAACCACGCCAAGCCACACTCGGGAGGGGCAGCTCCTGTGTCTGAGGGTGTGTGCCGCCACGCCTCGCCCTTCCCCGCCAGCCTCCCCAGCAGCAGTGCTGGGTGAACCCTGGCTCCAGCACTGAGTCGCTGACCTCCCCTCCAGGTGAGAGAAAGTGGTGCCCGCTAACATGGCCTTTCCCCTCGGGATGGCCTGAGGCATGGGGTCCGAGGGGCAGAGGCTCACCTGTCTACTTACACATCTGTCCATCCGTCCATCATCCTCCTGTCCATCCATCCGCCCGTCCGTCTGTCCATCCACCCACCCATCTCCCCATCCACTCTTCCACTCACGCACTCACTCATTCACGTCTGCTGAGTGCAGCTTGAGTCAGGGCCGGAGCCCGGAACAAGGGAGAAGGGCTCCACCCTCCTAAAATCAGTGGGACGGCAGGCACGCTCAATCGAAGGCCCATCTCACTGCCATCTGCAGGCCTCGCAGATGAGGAGCTTAGTCCCGGAGAAGAGCCACTGACTGGGGCTCAAAGGATGTGCAGCGCTTCCTGGGCAAAGGGGGCTGCGTGTGTTCTGGCCCAACCCAGCGGAGCTTGAGTCCACCAGGAGGTGCCGTGCTGGTGTCGGGGCCATGCCAGGGTCGGAGGTCTGTAGGAGCAGCGAGGGTGCCACTGCGCTTCAGGATAAAGCTGGACCTGCATGCCCAGCAGCCATAGGGTCTGATTCAGAACCCAGGCCCCCACACCCCCGGAGAGGTTAGCTCAGCCCACGGTGCTGATGACAAAAGGTAAGAGACAGAAACGTGGGCGGAGAATAAAATATTAACAGGAAGCCGGGAGAATCCTCGCACTTGGTGCCCAGCAGAGCACAATGGGACCATGTCCATCCCACTACAGATGTGGAGACTGAGGCTGGAACAGGGTTGGCTGGGGCCTGGCCCACAGGGAACTGGTGGCAGAGAAAATGCTTTAGGCCCCTGCCCTCCTCTGAGCCCTCAGCTTTGGATTCTTTCCAGAACATTCTGCCGCAGCTGCCTGTGCAACACGGGGTGCTTCCTGCACCTCCCTGTGAGGTGAAGGGGTGCTTCTCCTCGTTAGAAACCCACCTGAGCCAAGTGGGGACGGGCAGCACAGTTAGCCCTACAGTGGCCACATCCTTTGCTCTCTAAGAGATGTGGACCCTGAGGGGACACGTCCCCTGGGAGAACACACCCACAAGTCCTCACATGCAGGCCAGCGCAGGCTTCGGGAGGCCTCGGACCCTTTGCCGGTCCCGTCATGGCCCCACAATGGCAGCGTGCCCCGCAGCCATCCTGGGGTGCAGATTTCTTTGGGTGCATCAGCCTCACCTTGGGGCTCTTGTAACCCAGGCGGCAGCCTGAGCCAACCCCAGAGGTCCTGGTCCCCGGGGCAGGCGGCTTCACAAGGTCCCCTGGTGTCCCGGGGAGCCGGGGCTGACTGCTGGTGTGAGCTCACTGTGGCTGACCGAACGGGGACCCGGGCTCGGCTCAGACTCAAGTGTCCTAAACATCCCCGAGGCACCACACAGGAGTGATGGGGAGAGAGGAGACCCTGCACAGGGGGCTGGGAGAAGCAGGCAGCAAGAGGCCTGTCAGGGGACAGATTTGTGTCCCCGGAGGTGACGGCTCGATTCTCCCGACACTTGGGTCGCTGCAGTCTGAGGGGGCGGTCAGCTTGCCCAGGGCGCTGTCCCTGGTGGCGTCCTCAGTCGTGGTGTGGTTTGTCGTAAGACAGGCATGTTCTTCCTATGCATGTTTTCCTAACAGCCATAACTATGAATCCGGTGGGACCCCCTTAATATTATGTCAAAACAACTTTCCACGTTGCTACCATATCCTGCAATGATAATTTTCTTCTGTAAAAAACTGTAATAGCTTCACTGGGATTTAGTGGATTTACAAAAACTGCATCAAATGGGCACAGTTTGGGTGTAGACATTATGCCCATGAAAACCATCTCTACAATCAAGGCAATGAAAATATTCATCACTTTTGAAAGTTTCCTTTTGCCCTGTTGGTTTTTGTTAAAAAAAAAAAAAAAAAAGGTTTATTTTTTATTCTTTGGGTTTGAGTAATTAGCATGAGGTCTACCCTCTAGAAAAAAATTTTTAAAAAATTTTTTGAGACAAGCCGGGCATGGTGGCACATGTCTATAAACCCAGCACTTGGGAGGCTGAGGCAGCAGAATCACTGTAAGTTCGAGGCCAACCTGGGCTACAGAGTGAATTCAAGGCCGGCTTGAACTGCAGAGTGAAACCCTGTCTCAAAGCAGGTAAAAAAAAAATTTTTTTTTGAGGCAGTGTCTCGCTCTATGTAGTCCAGACTGGTCTTGAACTCACCCAGGCTGACCTTCCTGGGTTAGTGATCTTCCTGCCTCAGCCTCCCAAGTGCTGGAATCACAGATGTATGCCTCCCTGCCATTTCTCCTGGCATTTGCTTTCTTTCTTGCTTGCTTCTTTTTTCTTTCTTTCTTTTTTTGGGGGGCGTTTTTTTGAGACAAGTTCTCACTGTGTGGTTCAGGCTAGCTTTTAAACTCACTATGTAGCCCAGGCTGACCTTGAACTCATGGTGATCCTTCTGCTTCAGGCTCCCAAGTGCTGTCTCCTGGCATTTTTCAAGTGTATGATTAGTGCACACAGTCTCTGAATGAGACTCGACGTCCCTCAGTTCCAGAGCTCGTTCACTTTCGAATGGAACTTTGCACCCCGAGCAGCCGCGCCCTCGGCAACTTGCTCTCCACTCTGCTCCCCACCCTGCGGCTCTGCAGGAGGAAGCACAGCTTCGGGACCTTTGTCTCCGCTGTCCCCATTGGCCCCTGCAGAGGGTGGCACAGCGACCCCAAGTTCTGACCCCTGGAGCTGGCGAATGCGGCCGTCTTTGGAGAAAGGATCTTTACAGACGCAGTTAAGCTGAGGGTCTAGCGGAGGCCGCCCTGAGCGACTCACACAGTGTGTCCTCTTTACACTGTTTTTTCGTGGACACACCTAGGTTTATTCCAGAGGGCTTGCAATTGATTCTCTGTCAGTCAGCTATTTCCAAACAGAAGTCCCCACATAAGCACACCAGCATACGTTAAAGTGTGTGACAGAGCTCGCTTTTCAAAACATCTTTAACAAGTACGTAAGGGGAAATGTAAAATGCTGGGATTCAGACGCGGATCTTTTAGAGAAGAAGATACAGAGGCCCCGTGTGAGGTCAGAGGCAGGCACTGGAGCACTGGGCCAGGGCCAGGGATGCCAGGAGCCTCCAGAGGCCGGAAGAGCCAGGAAGGACCCTTCCCTGACTTCTCAGGAGGGAGCGCAGCCCTTCCCAGCCTTGGTTTCAACTATTCTTCAGAGCTGTGAGAGCTGGGTGTGCTGGCATGCAATTGTAATCTGAGCACTAAGGAGGAGGCTGAGGCAGGAGGATCTCCTCGAGTTTGAAGCCAGCCTGAACTGCATAGTGAGACCCTGCTTTAAACCTCCCAGCCTGTAGCCATTTGGAAGCCCTCCAGCAGGTCAGCTCCCAAGGGGGCAGTGGGAGGATGGAGGCTCTAAGAAGCTGCCCAGCTGAATGCAGAGGACAAAAAAGCATCCAAATTAGAAATTTTCTTTGTTTTGTTTTTTGGAGACAAGGTCTCACTGTGTAGCCCAGGATGGCCTCAGACTTGCAGCAATCCTCCTGCCTCAGCCTTCGCCATGCTGGGATTATAGGCATGTGCCACCACACCCAGTTGATATTTTCTCTTTGCAATTTGCACTGATGTAACAACTTCCTTGAAGCGGAGGCATTCATTTGTCCATCCACCAAGAAAAGTGGATCATGTACCTACTGTGTGTC
Source organism: Chinchilla lanigera (assembly GCF_000276665.1). NCBI lineage: Eukaryota > Metazoa > Chordata > Mammalia > Rodentia > Chinchillidae > Chinchilla > Chinchilla lanigera. The sequence goes on along the minus strand of NW_004955513.1, from coordinate 1,946,618 downwards.
GGGGCAGCTGCAGTGCTCAGCGCTCGGGGTCCCAACAGGCCTGCACTGCAGATGGCTGTGTGAGGTCGGCCGGGTGAGCCTCGTGTGACCAAGCGAAGCACACAGCATGCACCGGGCCCAGCAGTCAGGGCGCCGTCGGACCAGGACAGATCTGATGCAGCCCGCAAGCACTGGGGTGAGGGGTGGGAAGGGCGGTCGGGTGGCGGAAACAGTGTGGGCAGAGGCAGGAACGCTGTTCCTCTGGGGCCTGGAGTGTCCCCGAGTCTGAAGGTGGCAGGGCCTGACAATTCTCATTATGCACCCCAGTCCCGGAGCCCATAGCATGTTCAGAGGGGGGTGCAGCCGGGTGCCTTCCGCCAGACCGGCCCTGGTCACCATGGGGCGGCACCAGGACAGCTGCACAGGTCCTGAGCAGATCAGCGCCCCAGGGGCTCCGCTTTGCAGAGGGAACTCTCCGTCCAAAGGTTCCATCGCAGATTGAACCCAGGGTTGCGGGGCAGGAGGCAGCCAGCTCGCCGCCACTGCTCTAGTCACCACTCCAGGCCTGGCCCTGTACCACACGCACATGCGTGCCCCCTCGAGGGGCCTCGGCACCAGCCGGGTCTGGAGCTCTGTGTGCTCACGACGCCCCGGCCCCCTGGAGCCCGCCGACGCAGAGCCTTGGAGCAAGGAATTCCGTCTTCGAGGCCTCTAAATTAAGCCATCTGCGGTCTGTCTCTGCCTGGAGCTAAGAAACTGTAACGGCTTTGGCAGGAGACAGCTTTGCTGAATGGAGCTGTGAGTCGCTTGAAGGTCAACGCAGGTAAATAAGAGGTGAGCGCCCCCGGCTGCCCGCAGCCCCGGCCAGTCCATGGGCAAAGGAGCAGGTCCCCCTCTCATTGCACGCCTGCCTGGAGACCCCGGCGAGCAAGACGGCCAGGCCCATGCGGCCCAGCCAGGCGTCCCTGGAGGAAGTCGCTCAGCACACCAGGCGCCCCGCCCTCAGAAGCCAACAATTGGACTCCGGACTCTTAACTTTCTGGGGCAGGCGGTTCTCTGGGCAGGAAGGGGAGCTTGACTGTCCCAGGTGGTGGGGCTCGACCAGAGCCCGGGGTGGGACGCCTTGCGCAAAGGGGAAAACACCAGAACAGGTAGGAGGGCTGGGGGGGGGCAGCGTGGGGGGCTGCACAGCCCCAAGGTCTTTGGAGAGATCTGTGTTCTGCGTGCAAGGAGTCTAACACCCCGTCTCCCCGCAGCCTTGTCAGCATGGAAGATCCCCTGAAAGTCAAGCCAGTGGGGCACTCAGGGTCATCGAAGCCGACTGCCCCCGGCTGCCGTGGAGAGGTGGAGGCCCGGCTGTGGCATGGTCGGCTTTATTTCTCTCACGCTAGCATTGCTGTGCCAGTAACTGCCCTCCCGCCAAATCCTCACCTAGCTCAGCTCACGGGTTTTGGGTGTCTTTATTTTTGCTCCGTCCATTTTTAATCTAATTTCTATCTAATCTCCGGGTTTCCCCTTTGATCTCTAAGTTATTTATACACGGGCTTTTAAACGTCGGGGCAATTTTACCAGTTACATTTGTTAGGGATTCTTAATTTAATTTCTTTGATTCCAAAGGAGTCTGCACAGATCCGAGCCTGGGCACTGGCTGAGGCTTTGCTTTCTGTGCCTTCCAACAACGCCTGCCCCGCTCTCAGTGGGAAATCCTTCCGCAGGGCAAGCCGGGGCCGTCACAGGGAGCCCTGCGCCTAGCTCAGCGCAAGCACAGCCAGTGTCCTTTCATTTCTGTATTCATTCTCTTGTTTATTTGATGAACATTTGTCAGTCACCTAATTCGTACTGGACACGGTGCTGGTCAGTAAGATAACAGTGAGAACTTACGAAGCCCGCACTCTCGGGGGACCAGACACAGTGACACAATTAAGCCTTCAGTTATAGCTGTGCTGAGTATGAAGCCAGGGACGCTGGGGTGCTCGGCAAGAGTCTAATACAGAAACTCAGACCGACTTAGGGGCCACAGCAGGCCCCGAGGAAACGGCATCCAGCAGGGACTCAGAACAAGGGAGCGGGGCGTTGGGGCCCCAGGTGATGGGAGAAGCTCTGCGGGAGCTCAGGGCTCTGAGGGGACCCAACAGGCCGGGTGATCACCCGAGCAGGTCGTCAGGGGGCAGCAAGCCAAAGCAGGGAGATAGGGTTTCCCGCCTATGGATGGCAGTGACAGCAACAGGTCAAAACCTTGTACCCCGCTACAAGGGCGTTCACGAGCCGGCCCCGCTGAGAGGGAGCAGGCGTCAGCGGGGAAGGCAGGCGGGATGTGGCGAACCCCGGGGGCCGGGAGGCCGTGTTTATGTGCACTAGGAGGGGTGTGTGAGGCAGCCTCCTGGTGACCCGGTAAAGAGCGTGTCACCCGGGGGAAGGGGCAGGGGGACTGTCCACCAGGGTGGCCCCTCGCCCCATGGCTGTTTTAATCTCAGTGAACTCAAATGTAATAAAATAGAAAAGCCACGTCCTCGGTGGCCCTCGCTGCGCTGTGAGTCCCCGGTGGCCTGGTGTGGCCAGTTCCTGCTGCATAGGGTGGACGCGGTGGGCCGGGGGGCTTCAGCGTCACACCAAGCCCTGTTGGACGGTGCTGCTCCGACGGAGCTGACACAGAACTCAGAAACACAAGGTGCAGGGAAACCAAGGTACAGGACGGAACATAAGTATGACACTGGGTGAGAAAGATTTAAGACACACAGTGATTCCCTGTATTGTTCAAGCACGCGTGTGATTTGGGTTTAACAGAAACACACGGCCAGGCAGGGTGGGGCACACCTGTAATCCCAGAAATCGGGAGGCCAAGGCAGGAGGACGGCAAGGCCTGGGCTGCAGCGTGAGTTCAAGGCCAGCCTGAACTACGCAGCGAGACCCTGTCATAACAAAAACAAAACCGAAACTGACCCAGTCCCGGGGCTGGGCAGCTGAGGCTGCCTCTTCTCATTAGCCCCACGGCGGTCCCCGACCAGATGCCAAACCTCCCCGAGACGGGCCTGGGGACTGAGAAGCCAGAAGGGAGACTTGGAGGAAAAATAGCCAGCTTTGTAAAAAAAAAAGAAAGAAAGAAAGAAAAGGAAATCTGCCGAAGAGCTTAGGAAAAAAAACCCTGACAGCCGCAGAGATTTTAGTTTTTTTAAGTGACAACGGCTCAGGTGACTGGGAGAGAGATTTTGCTGTGAAAGATTGAGAGGCTGTCTGCTCTAATGAGAGGCACTTGAAAATTATGGATCAGTCCCAGGTCAGTAATTTCTGTCAAGTTCGGGGCAGCTGGAGGTCAGAGGCCCCGGCAGAACACAAATCCACACCGGGCCTGGTCAGAGCCAGGCCGGGTGCTAACCTCTGATGTAGCGAGTGTAGTTTAAGTAATTAATGAGGGTAACAATCTCTCCTGAGACATCTGGTCCCCTAAATTGTTATTCTGCTACCGGCTTTAATTTCTCTGTGGTCCAAAAATAGATGGAGCAGGGACACAGAGCCTGACCCTCCCTGCTGACACACGCTGTGGCTTCAAAGGACATCCAAGCTCTGGCTGCCGAAACAAACTCCTGCCTCCCTCAAAGCGCTAAGGTCGGCTCTGAGATGGCACCTGTACCTGCCTGGGCCCGCTGAGAGTGGAGAGGAAGGACGACCGCCCTCCTCTGACAGGAGAGGTAGTTAGAAAGACATAGCAATCTTCCTGTCTCATCCTCCCGAGAGCTGGGCTTACGATATGGTTAAGACACTAGCTGGAGAAGGCCCAGCTACCAAGCAGCAAAGCCTGGATGAAGACCAGGTCTGTGCTCAGGTTCTGGGGCAGAAGAGAATGTGAGCATTGATTTGCTGTTTGCAGGAACTCTTTGGGCGCCTCTAGATCATTGCCAAGGACCCACTGAGGCTGGGGGGCTGCCATTAAGTCAACACTGTGCAAGGAGGCTGTTTGCGAGATGCGGCGGATCCGACCCAGGGCCCCGACCTTACACTGCAAATAATGCACGTAGCATGAGATGCGCTGCTGAAAGTGTGGGAATTGATGACTTCCGCGTAATCGTAGGGCTCCACACACATCAGTGCCATCTGAGTCTAGCACATTTCATCACTCACCAAAGATCCCTCCCACCCATGACAGCCCGCCCCACCCTGCCCCCTCCTGGCAGGCTCCCAGCTGAAGCTCGTACCATGGAATCGGATCACTGTGGTCCTCGGTGACAGGCTGGCCTTGAACTCACTTTGTAGCTCAGGCTGGCCTCCAACTCGCAGAGATCCTCCTGCCTCAGCCTCCCAAGTGCTGGGATTACAGGCGCTCACCACTATGCTCAGCTTTCATTTTTTTAATATTGTGAACAGTGCTGCTTGGACTGTGGAGAAGTTTTTGTGTGGCTGTGTCTTCCTGTCTTGTGGACATGGAGTTACTGGGCCATGTGGGGCTCTGTGCTTAGCCTTTTGGGGGACTGTCAGTTTTTCAAAATGATCGTCCTATTTCTATTTCCACCAGCAATGTATAGGTGTTCCTGTTTCTTCAAATCCTTTTTTTTTGTTTTTGAGATAGGGTCTCACTATGTATTCCAGGCTGGTCTTAAACTCACTCTGCAGCCCAGGCTGGCCTCTAACTTGTGGTGACCCTCCTGCCTCAGCCTCCTGAGTGCTAGGATTACAGGCGTGCACCAACACATTTCTTTGCATCCTTGGGAGCACTTGTGACTTTTCATTGTAGCATCATAGCGGTACAGAGTGGTGTGCACCTCGCTAACAGCCTGTGCTGCTGACCATGTTTGCATGTGTTTATTGCTCACCTGTGTACCATCCTGGGAGCGAGGGTATTCAGAACACTGGCCCATTTTGAAATTGGGTTACTTGTCTTCTTATAAGTTAGAAGAGTAATTTCTACATCCACAGGTATAAGTCCTGAATCAGACACACAATCTGCAAATATTTTCTCCATTCTGTAGGTTTTCTTTTCACCTTCTTCACAGTATCATCTGGAGCAGAGATGTTTTTAAGTTTGGTGATGTCCAACATATCAGCTTTTCCACCAGTGAGCTGCATTTTATTCCCTCTTATATAAATATCATGTGACACAAGAAGACAGAATTTAGGAGACTTCACCGTTCATTTAACTGGCCTGGTGGGGCGGGGGTGGTGAGCAGATTACTGGTTCGCTCCTTGAATCATGGCGGCTGCTGGTCATGTGCTGATACTAAATAGTCTAAGTCTGGGTCGCAGGGGCAGAGCAGTGATTGATTAGCAAGGTCTGCTGCGGGCGCGGGTGGGAGAGGACCATGCACGGAAACAGAGTCTCCCATGGTGACCAGGGAGAACCACAGCTCTCTCTCCCTCTCCGGGCCACCTGGAGTCTCCTGCCCCTGGGACAGTGGCGGGCGGAACCGAGGGGAGAACTCGGAGGAGGCCGGCAAGGGGCTGGCGGAGGCACCGGCCAGGATCCTGGGAGCCTTGTTAGACAGCAGCCCGAATTTGGCAAGGGTGCCGAATCCAAACAAGTAGTGACAATGCACCCATTAGCGTCTCACGGGACAAGCACCTGGCCCTTCTTACAGCGGCCTGCATTTCAAAACCACTGCACCCTAGCACTGGGTAGAGAGCCGGGGAGACAGAGCCCCCACAACGACCCTAGCTCAGGCCTCTAAGGAAAGAGGCAGCCCCCCAAGGTAATCCTCAGCCCGATGCTGCGGCTGGTCCTGCCAGCACCCCTCCCTGGCCGGGCCGCGGTCCCCCACGCACGGGGAGGTGGCCGGCCGCAGGGCGCGTGGGCCTGCACTCTCTGGGCCACCACTGTCGTCTTGGCCTCGTGTCTCGGTTTCTCTTTGAAGCCCTCAGTCCAGGAAGAATGTCACAGGAAGCTGCTGCCAAGGGGTCAAACGCAACCCCTTCCCTGTCCTGTCTGCCGCCCCCACCCCAGAGCCCCCAGCTCACACGCACACGCGCGCACACACACACACACACACGCACACACACGCACACCCAGGATGCAAATGATACGCGCCCAGCCATCACGGTGGAGCTTGACAGAAAATAATGAGAAACACTAAATCTTTTATAAGGTCAACACTCGCCTTAGCCGAGCAGCTGTCAAACAAGAAAAGAATTTAGCGCCGGAGCCACGAAACTTCCATCGGCTCATTAAACCCAACAGGGCCCGGGCCTGGCGTGGCGGAGGAGACGCGGGGCCTTCCGTTTTGTGTCAGTAATTTGCGGTGGAGGAGGCAGAAGAAACCGCCAGCGCCAAAGGGGCCTGGGGGGCGGCTGGGGAATCGTTAGCGCGCCAGGAGCGGCCGCGGCTCCTAATTGGAAGCATTGGGCATTATCAACGGAGGATTTGCCTCGGCTCCCTGACAGCTAGTGGGCCCAAAATGATCGCCCACTTGTCAGTGTAAAAGACCATTAAAAACAAACCATTTTGATTTAATTGGAGGCGGTGCACCGAGGGGCCAGGTGAGGAGGCTCGTCAGCCCCGCTCGCCCGGCCGCACCCGGCTCCCCCGCCTGACGGGTGGGCCGGGGTGGGAGCGTGGGCGCCTGCCTTTCAAAAACTGTCTGGGAGAGGATGGCACGGGAGACAGGAGCTTCACGCGCACCGACGGCGCGAGGTCTGTTTGCAGCAGGGTTATCAACAAAGCCGGCAGAGCCGCGCCACGGGAGCGGGGAGGGAAGGGGCCCCCTTCTCAGAGTTGGCTTGGCACTCTCCTTCTAGGAGGGGCCCTGGGGGCATGGGCCGGAGGGGGTCCTGCACGGCCACCTGCCCATCCGACCTTGGATTCGGCACTCGGAAGGTCACTGTGGGCTGCGGGCCCCAGTGGTCAGCAGGGCCGGCCCTGTCCTTCAAGCTCAAATGGGAGAGGACATGGCAAAGGGGATGTGCTGGTGGAGACCCTTCCGAGGGTCCTTGTGAGGAGGACAGCCTGGTGCTCTGGGACAGCCCCATAGTGTCCCCTCCTCCCAGCGGAGGCCAGGAGTGGATAACTCCTAGTCGCCCATCACCAACCTTGTTGTCCCAGTGAGAAGAAAGAAGCCGCTTGTCTAAGCACCGACCCCAACTCCTGCGGTCCTCCCAGCGAGGCGGGGCCCCCAAGTGCACAGAGCGTCGACCTGCACGTGGAAGCCTTGCCTGCACTGCAGTGTCCAAGCCCCGATGCCAGGGCTGTAGGCTTTGCGTGTTGATTCTCAGCCTCACGTCCGCTGTGGGTACTTGATAAATATTAATTGGCGTTTGCCAGATCTGGGAGAGGCCTGTGTAACTGTGTGCCGGCCTCAGTCCCCCCCCGCCCCCCGCCCCTGCTCACAAAGCAGCGATCTCGCTTGATGCCCACTGCTCCTGCGACACAGTGACCCTGGCCAGCCCACGCGGCCCTGGTGGGCGTCCCGGGGAAGGGGAAGCCGGCAGCGGCACATGGCGGGTCCCTTCACAAGTCTCCACTGCTTGTTTTGATGGGGGATCAGGCCGGGAGAGACACCAGATCCCTGGTGAGTTTCAGACTCGAGAGCTCCTCATCCGGCTGCCGAATTTGGGCAACGGGGATTCCTTAATTACTTTCTCTGGAAGTTTACCTGGCGGTGCTTTCCCAGGTAGCACAGGTGGTTACCCGGGCACACTGTGCCTCCACTGACAGACTCTTGGATTATGTGCTCGAATGCAAATCATGCCCTTGCGGGGCCATCCACACGGTGCCCGTCAGGACTTACTGTGTATTCAGAGGCTGTTGAATAACTCCTGGTCACTGCCTAGGTGGTGGGGGACACACTCAGATGTTCGATGTCTAAGCCTGTTGGGGGGGTTCACTGCAGTGGGGGTTGTCATCGTTTTTCCCCTCTTCCCTTAATAGAAGTCATGATCAGGAAGAATTTTTTCTGGGGTCTTTAGGAGGGGACAGAACCTTTCTGTGACTGAAGGGGCCTGTCAGGTCACACGTAGGAAGAGTAGAGTGAAGTGTCCTTAGCTAGACAGCAAGAGTGTCAATGCTGTATTCTGGACACTGTTCTGGGAGAATGTTAGCAGACAGGGGACCGCCAAGAGTCTCAGGGTGACTCTGCTCTTAGGGTTACCCAGTAGACACTCAGCAAATCTTGACTGGATAAACAAAAGGATGGCTGATAGATGTATGGGGCATATGGATGGACAGATGGGTGGATAGATGGATGGGTAGATGGATGGATAGGTGGATAGATAGATAGATGGATAGATAGATAGATAGATAGATAGATAGACAGATAATGCCTAAATGGATGAATAGATGGAAAGATGGATGGATGGACTGAAAGATGGATGGATGGAAGGAAGGAAAGAAGGATGGATAGATGGATGGATGGATGGATGATGGATGGAAGAATGGATGGATGGATGGATGGATGGATGGACAGAAGGACTGAAAGGTGGATGGGTGGTGGTTAAGTAGACAGATGCATGGGTGGATAGGTTAAGAGCTTGGGATGAGACAACAGAGCCCTTAGAAATGTGCCTGAAATCCATGCATGCTAAAGATTCTCTCCATCTGCTTTGCTTAATTAAACTCGAAGTGTTTTATCTTCTACAATATTTGCACCATTTCCTTCCCAGTGATTTGCAGTACCCAGTGGATCGCATGTGGTTTGAAATAAGACATTCGAGGGCTGTGTAAAGCAGAGACTGTCGGGGACTCAGGTCCCTGAGCTGAACAGATTCTGACTCTTACCAGTTTCTGCCACGCGGGGCACAGAAGAGCGCATTGTCTTGTCCACCATGTCTTACACACCAGAGGGACGGCACTAGCCCGATGGTTAGGCGCACAGGTTTCTGAGTCAGACAGATCAAAGTTCTCATCTCACATTCCAGCTGTGAGGCCAGGAGCCTCGGTTTCTTGCCTACAAAGCAGAGGCCATTGTGCCCATCCTGCGGGGCCATTTGCCGAGTGCCTAGCACGGTGCCAGCACCCTGAGCAGCAGGGATTCTAGACGTGCTGGCTGCTGCTGCTGTTAGGGCTGCTAAGGGTACACACCTCCTCCCACTACCCTTTCCTGAAACCGTCTGCCGGCCGGGAATTTTCAGTCTTGTATTCAGCGATCCAGGTAACACTGATGGCCGTCTTCAAGCTCCGTTTTGTTAAGGAATTCACAGAAATGTGGTTCAAATGGACAGATCTTTATGGCGGTGGATAAAGGTAGAGAACGCAACGCTTACTGGCAGAGGTCACAACGTCTGGGGGTCTACTGTCATTGCCAGTTAGGGCTCCTCCTCCCAGCACTCAGAGCTCTGCTCTGGGCATAGCTACGAGCCTGGCACTGTGGGAGCAGCATCTGACTTGGGGAATTTGCGGGGGAACCACCGCTTCTAAGGGGCTCCGGAAGCAGGAGCCACGAGCAGGAGGTAGGAGGCAGATTTGTGATGAACTGGAGAGAGAAGGTGCTCTGGGCTGAATCATGTGGAAGCTCTGACTCCAGTGGGATGGTACTGGAAGTGGGTCCTTTGCAGGTGACTAGGGTTAGAGGAGGTCATGAGGGTGGGGCCCCCAGGCTGGGATAAGTGCCCTTACAAGCAGAGATACGGCAAGCTCGATGGTGCCCTCTCTGCCCTCTGAGGACACAGTGAGAAGGCAGCCAGCTAAAAGCCAGGAAGAGGCCCCTCATCAGAACCCACCATGCTGGCACCTCCATCTTGGACTTCTAGTCTCCAGACCCGAGGTGGGTGAAGCCATCTGTGGGTGAAGCCACCCAGGCTGTAGTATTTCCTGTAGCAGCGCAAGCCGACTAAGACCAAAGCTCATGAACAGGGCTGAAGACAAAGCCCGTCTTCAGCAGGCTCGGCTCCTCTCACAGGCCCCAGAGGCTGCACAGCAAACGTGAAGATTCCCCCCACCGACATGTACACTGCACACACCTGTGCACGTGTGGAGCTGACACTGACCCAGGGAGCCGGGGAGCAGCTTGAAGAAGTGCAGGTGTGGTGAGTCAGGGTCCTGAAATCTGCATAGGACACTGTCCTCAGAGGACCCCAGGCACAGCTCACCTATGGGACCAGAGTCCAAGCCCCATGTGGCCCAGAGATTCGCTGCCCTGTGGCCTTCCCGTGCCAGGCCCTTCCCGCACACGCATGCCCGCACCTGCTCCTCTGCCATGCAGGTGCACGGAGATGGCCACAGGAGGCTGCGGGCTGGAGCCGGTCTTCCAGGCCTCTGAGCCGTGGGCTCAGCCCAGTCCCCATCCCTCTGCCTCCGTGTGCACCCGGCAAACCCCAGTCCAGGTCAATGGCCTCTTGCCTCTGTAGCCCCGGAGCCAAACTGCAGTTTAAAAGATGCTGAGGGTTTTATCAAGGTCTAATGGCTTTAGGGCAGTGGGAAATGTGTGGTTTATTGCAAGGGCTTAAAATCAGCCAGAGCAGGGCTGGCCACGACCCTCTGGATGCCCATCAAAGCCTCACTCCTGAGCGCTCCTGACCTGCCCTCACCTCCCTCCTGTGTCCTGCAGGAGCCGCGGGCCCCTGACCCCAGTTCTTAGCATTTGTGGGCTCTTCCAGGGTCTGAGGTCTGCAGCCAGAGTCCCTGCCCTGCCCCTTGCCATCTGTGAACCTTGGGTACATGACTTAGGTACAGCCTCGGAGCCTGCCTCAGTTTCCTCAACTCCGAGTCGGGTGACTGCCCCGGCCAGGTGGGGTCACATGGGTTAATTCGCACTGGCACCTGGGCTGGCAGCGCAGGAGGACTCGGGACAGGTGGGCCGTTGGTGCTGCTGCTGTCACCGAGGCCATCTGCAGGTGCCATCTTTCCAGTCGCTTCCTCCCTCTACCCTTGCAGCGTGGGATCTGGGCTGACCACCTGCATTTGTTTGTGCCGCTCTAAGGCATCACTTCCCAGGAAGCCGGCAAGGTGGTGCTGGCGGCTCCCAACATCTTGGCTCACTGCACCTGCTCTCTCATGAGCCCTGAGTTTCTCCCCATCAGTCAGCAAGTGGGGACTCTGCCTGCGCCCGCCGCTGGCTGTGTGTCGGGCAGCGTGGGACCCCCGTCGCTCTGGCAGTATTGGCGTTGGGTGACAGAGGTCTGACAAGCTGGGAGAGAGACCTTCTTCAGGGATGTTGAGAAAGTCTTTCCAAGAGGGGCAGGCGCTAGCCCAACTCCTCCCAGAGCCTCAGAGGGCCTATTCCCTTGGGGATGAGCTGGAGGAGGAAATCAGGGACCCCAAAGTCTCACCCACCCCTGCATCTCACCATGACACTCTTGCTGTCTCTAGAGAGTTGAACTGTGTACGCTAAAACAAGCTGTCTGGGTGATTTTCAAAACAAAAATGGAAACATTTTCCCAACGGGTCGTGGGGAGAAGAGTTTCCCAGATGAAACTGAAAATCACCAAGAGCTGCCAGAATTAAAGGGGCTGGGGACCCCAGCTGCAGGGCGAGGCCTGTAGAAGTGCCAGTCGTCCTTCCTTGGCCATGTGCCCCAGCCCTACCTCAGGCGCCCCCCAGGGCTCCCCTGGACCCCTCAGCCCGTCCTTCCCCGTCCCTCCAGCTCCAGCCCCGGCCATTTGTGTCCTGTCAATATATGAGCAGCAGTGTCACCTCCTGAACAGGTGCCCGAGAATTCAGTACCTCCGAGATGCCAGATTATATAAGACCAATGAAGCCCTGCTTTTATCCCTTGGGCGAGTCAGCCCTGCTACATGCGGCTCGGTTTCTAATGGGGGCATCTGTATTTAGGGAGGGATGTCAGCCACATCAGGGCCTCTGAATCATCCTCCCTACCGCCCTGTTTCTGCCTGTGACACATCCCACGCCCGCATGAAGCACCCCACGCAGCAACATAGGACGATTCTTATTCCAATGCACCAGAGCGACAGCATTCTTAAAATACACTACCGGCGTGAGACCCTGGGGAGGGGCAGCAGACGCGGCGGCGTCTGCCCTTCGCAGATCTGGAGAGTGACTCTGGGTGCACCTTGGGCAAAGAGCAAGCCCTTCGGAGAGGTGGAGGCGGCGGGGTGGACAGGGAAGGAGCCCACTCCGGGGGTTTAGCAGAGAGTTAACTCTCCAGCCAGCTATGATTTGTAAGAGAGCTTAAAGGTGGCAAAGAAAATCCTTTTCTTAGATTCAGCAGCTTTCCCTAATCAGCTGCATCTCCGGGTGTCACTGCTTGGCTGACTGCTGCTACATTTTTTTCCCCTCTGTCTGCAGCTCCTGTTAGGGAGCCAGAGGCCCAGGAGACCCGAGCAGGGTTAGTCTTCCACAAAGGATGGAGGCTGATCCCGTGTTCGGAGCACACGAGCTTGTAAATCAAACTGTTAGCTTAATAGCTTGGGCCATTATTCTAAAGCACTGGGGCTGAAACCAAAAGCTGAATGAAAATATAGTCAATTTGTTCATACTTTGGTGGCTGAACAACTATGTAATGTCAGTGGGATCGGAGCTGCCGAGGAGAGGTCAGCTCTGGGGAGGCCCAACCCCCTCTGGAAGGAGAGTGGGGCTCCCGTTGTAGGGCGGACTTGGCCGTGAAGCCCCAGCCTCCAGAAGTCCCAGCCGTCATGGGAACAGGACGTGAGAAGGCAGGCTTTCCCGGCAGCGTGCAAGCACTTCCATAGGAAGGACAGGGTTCAAGGTGGCTGGACGCCTGGGGAGATACCCAGCGAGGAAGGCAGGCTCTCTGTCTTCTAAAAACATTTTTAAAAAATACCCTGTTTTCTAACAACAACAACAAAAAATTACATGTACTCAGCTGGGCGAAGTAGCACATGCCTGTAATACACGCACTTTGGGAGGCTGAGGCAGGAGGATTACAACAGACCCAGCCTGGGCAACATTAGCAAGAATTTGTCTCAAAATCAAATCATAAAAAAGGCTGGGGATATGACTCAGTACAAAGTCCCAGGGCTTAATCCCCAGTACTGCAAAAATTAAAAAAACAAAAAACAAACCATGCAGAAGCGAACATTAGAGAAAGAAAAATCACCCCATCCTCGCTCCATCACCACGGTTACTGGGGTCGGGGGGAACCCTGCTTCGAGAATCTGCAGCGCTGGAGAGGCATTTCAGGGCCCGTGGGTGCTCTGCGTGTTTGAGGTCAGGCACCCAGGTCCTTTACCCAGCAGGACTTAGTGACGCGTCGGTGGGGGTAGGCGGAAGCGGTGCCATCCCAGACCGTGTCACGCTGCTGTTCCGCCCCCGCACAGCCGGCCATCTCTCCACGGCCTCCATTCGGGAGCAAACCACCTTTGTCTTTGGGTAGAAGGACCCACCATCCACTCTTCCTGGCTTGTGATTAGGTGACCTGGGACCACGAAGTTCAGAAGGGTCAGGAGGAGCAGGTGCCCAGCCCAGCACAGCCGTGTGGGATGATGGGGCTGTCGCTCCAGGCCTGGTCCCCACTCCCCCACCTTCTGTCTTCTGACCATCTCAGCTACGAGAGCAATGTACCTGGGGGTCGAGCTCCTCCTGATTCCCTGTCTATCTGTCCCTGGCATCTGTTGGTCCGTTTCACCCCCCTGCCAGTGGCCAGCAGCAGTCACAGTCCTATTTTTATCTTTCTCAGAGACAGGGTCTCACTATGCAGTTCAGGCTGGCCCTGAGCTTACTTTGTAGCCCGGGCTGGTCTCAAACTCACAGCAATCCTCCTGCCTCAGCCTCCCGAGTGTGCCACCACGCCCAGCCTTTTTTTTTGGAGACGGGGTCTCACTGTGAGCAGTCTCGGCCTTCGTGTGGCTGTTCACCACCGTGTCGAAAGCACTGAGAACAGGGCCTGCCGGACAGTGCTCAGAAGAGACTTGTGAAGGAATAAATGCATGATGATCACCTTCGCCATCTTACAGCAGCCGCCGCTCCCTGAGGACGTCAGGTGGGGCGGACACGGGGTGCACTGTGCACACCTGTTCCCGCCACAGCCGTGCAGCCGCCCTGCCAGGGGCACCTTTCGTTCAGTGTACCGAAGCAGAAGTGGGTGGCAGACAAGTATGGGGGTGGCAGGTCACCGCGGGGCCCGGGCTGCTAGCCCTGGAGGTGCAGTCCCACCCCGACTCCCCATGGTGCCGCCCTGCTCCCTGCCAAGGCCCCGAGTCACCAGGGTCAGGGCCTAGTGAACCCTGCACAGCGAGGTCATGAGCTAGCCCCTCAGCGAGAAGCCTGGGAAGGGCCCCAGCTGTTCCCCCAGTGGTCAGCCTGGGCTTGGGGCCTGCTGCCTGCACGAGCCCTCCCTGCACGCTCAGCCCCCACATGGCTGCTTGGCCAGAGAGCTTGGACTCATAGGACCTCGGTTTGGAAGAGACCTCCAAGAGCTAATCGGTCACACCCCCTTGGGTGGAAGGCTTTGAGACTGGGTTTCACTGCCTCATTCCGGCGGGCTGTGAACTCACTCTGGGGCCCAGGCTGGCCTCGAACTCTCAGCCGTCCTCCTGCCTCGGCCTCCTGGGTGCCGAGCTTACAGCCATGCGCCATCATGCCCGGCTCCCATTTTCAGATGTGGAGACGGGGCCCCTCCGCTGGGCAGCACACTGTGCGCTGTGCCCCCTCCCCACCTGGCCCCTCGCCCCTGCGGCCATGGCTCACAGGGACAGGGTCTCACGGCCCTCTTGCAGGGCAGCCCTCCTGGCCGGGACCGGCCCGCAGCGGCCACTGCGCCCTGCCTGCTGTCTCGGGTGTGAAAGGTGTTTAATTATTTCTGACAGAGTTCAGCGCCGACATCTGTTGGCGAGCGGGAGAGTGCATTTAGGTTGTCCGTCACTGTGACAGGTCCCACTTTTTGGAAACGCTTTTTCCCTTCATAATGGGGTCGGGTAGGGCAGCGGGTCAGACAAGGACCCTCCCGGGGCTGTGTGTGCAACGAAGGCAGCCTGGGTCTGGCTGCTGGCAGGGCCTTCAAACCCACATCAGCTGGTGGAGGAAGGGGGCCAGGGTCTGGGCAGCACTGGGCGGGCCATTCTTCTTGCTTTTTAAACAAAAAAAAATTATTTTTGGTACCAGGAATCAAACTCAGGATCTTGTGCTTGCCAGGAAGGTGTTAATGCCACTGAGCTATATCTCCAGTCCTTTTTTAAATTTTTGAGACAGGGTCTCGCTATGCAGTTCTTGCTGGCCTTGAGCTCACTATGTAGCCCAGGCTGGCCTCAAACCCATGATGATCTTCCTGCCTCAGCCTCCTGAGAGCTGAGGCTGTCCCCATCAGTGGAATGTGGACATGACAGCTACAGTTAACAGACACCCAGCACACCACATGTGGAAAAGGCTCAATAAATTTTTTTAAAAATTTTTTTTGTCATTTTGAGACATTTCACTATGCAGTTCAAGCTGGCCTTGAACTCACTTTGTACCCCAGGCTGGCCTCGAAGTCACAGTAATCCTCCTGCCTCGGCCTCCTGAGTGCTGGGAGTACCTCAATAAGTATTTTTGTCAGCCACACTTCCTGACGGGGGCGGGGGTGTCTGCATGTGACATCCCATAGTGCAGCACGTGGAGGTCACAGGGTCTCTGCTCACTTTACCAGGCGTGCTGGGGCCCAGCCCGGCCCCACCAATCCCACACAGGACTCGTTTCCTGCAGCTCCTGGCTGATTGGATGGGACGGTTCGCAATGCACAGAATCCCGGGAACACCCCAGAAAAGGTGAAAACGGCCCAAAGAAACCAGGCCTTCACTTTACCCTGAGTCTCCATCTCTGGGCACAGTGGAGGCTGGGCAGGTGCCAGCTGGGGCCCTGCATCCTCCCGGGGCGAGGACGGCAGTCGCCCTGTGTCTCCCCCACCCCCGCGCACGCAGGACACAAGGGTGTAGCGCCACGCCTGGCACCAAGCGAGGGGGTCACTTCTGCTCCCACAGCGTCTAGGAGCAACGGTCTCACGGCCGGAAGAGGCCGCCGGTCCACGGTGCAAGTCCTTTCATTTAAAACTAGACACAGTCACTCGTCTCTGCCCCTGAGCCGCCCGGCCGGGCTGCGGCTTCTAGCACAACCCGTCTGTGGTCCTGGGTAGGGGCCCTACCTGCTCTCCGGGTGGGGCATGGGGACCACCTGTGCCCGCCTCGTCCGCAGCCGCGGGCTCTACATTCTGAGCGGGGCCGGGATCAGCGCCGCGGGACAAGCCTCCCCGTGACATTTGCAGCGAGCACAGCGGGAGTGGGGCCCCTGGGGCGGGCGTGAGGGGCCGCGTGGGGGGGACAGCGCGGCTTCCCGGCGGGGCGGGCGCGGCAGCTCGTTCAGGCGCATCAGGCTCAGGCAAGCGGAGGCCCCGTCTTTGTCTAAACCGCGGTTTAACGCAGCGCAGAGGGGCGGGGCCGGCCCGAGCGCCGCCCTGTGCAGCTGTCTGCCGGCCGGACGGGTCCCTCGTGGCCTCTAGAAACTCGGGCCGCGCCGCCCACGCTGGGCAAGGCAGCCCCCTCCCCGAAGCTCCCTGCCCTCTGCTTCTACACAGACGCGGCTGGCACTTTGTTCTTGCCCTGCTGAGAGCTGCTGAGACCAGCCCCGCCGGGTGGGGGTGCACAAGGTGAAGGCACAGGGGGCGCGGGCCTAAGGCCGGTGCGGAGAGAACGGCCACCAGCAGAAACCAAGTAGCCACAGATGCTGCTGAGCGGTGGGGGGCCTTCTCCCTCATTGGAGGGAATATGAACTAGTGCAGAAATCGGGCACAGAAAACCAACACTAGAAATTCCATCAGAATCAGCTATCCCTTTTCTAGGTACCTTCCCCAAGGAGTTATAGACATCGTAGTACAGTGATGCATACACACCCACGCCCATAGCAGCACAATTAACAATAGCTAGTTTTTGGAAGCAGCCTATCAGCAGATGAATGGATAAGGAAATTGTGGCATTTACACACAATGGAGTACTACTCTGCCATAAACAAGGATACATTTGAGTCATTGTAGGAAAATAGATGCACCTTGAGACCATAATGTGAGGTGAAATAAGTCAGACTCATAAGCTTAAATATCACATGGTTTCTCTTATACGAGAAACCTGAAGTATAAATAAAGAGTACAATAAAAGCCTGACATATAAAGAAATTACAGAGCAAAATAAAACGTAGAGGACACAGAGAGAGTGAACTTTTGCAAAAGGGCAGAGATGGAGGGCGGAGGGGAGAGGGGAGGAGGCAAATCAAGAAGAGGCATTGTGTCGCGCAGGTACTCCCCGCGAGGAACACACACGTGGGCTGCAAACAGGGACAGACAAAAACAAGGAGCTCCGAGGCTGGACTCTCATCCAGCCGGAGCAGTTGCACCCTACGCACTCACGCCAGCACCTGTACGCATCTGTCCCCCTCCCCACGGCCACCAGCCAGCGGGAGGGTCAGCCTGGGAGGGCACACGCGCTGTGACATCCTGAGTCCTGGGTGGCATGGGGCCCCATCCCTGGCAGGGGTTTGGTCCAGATGGCATCTGCCTCCCTCCCCCCTGGCACCCAGGCTGTGTGCCGAGCTGACCTGGGTTCTGTCCCGTCCCTGCATGTCCAGCATGCACCATGTTTCCGGTCTGCAACCTGGGCCCCATGGCGGCAGCTTCCGGGACGGTGCAGGTGCAGGTCTGAGCTGAGGGCACCCAGAGCCGCGCTCAAGAAGAGCGCGACAATGTTAGGCATTGCTGGTGCCTGGCGGGCGGTCAGCAGCCGCCGGAACTCCCAGAGGCAGGGGAGGGAGGAGCGGCAGGCAGTCCGGTGCAGGCCAAGGAGACACTGACCTTCTGGAAGTGGGGCATATGCCACAGGGCGTCCAGCTTCACCGGCGGCTTATACTTCCGCAGGAGGCTGCTGCGGGTCTCGCACTGCTTTCCCAGGACCACCTGCAGGAGGCCGGAAATGCACAGTGAACCTCGCCTGGCCGCCTGGACAGTGACCCAGGGACTCAGGGCGGAGGTTGGGATTCGGGCTGCAGCCGAGCCCAGGGGCTTTGGGTAACTTGCAAGCCCTTTGGACCAGTTATTTTCCCTGCCTTCTAGAACCGTTTGGAAACTGAGTCAGAGTAGAGAGGGTCTCCGGTCAGGGGTTGACAAGCTGGGCTTCCCGGCGTAGGGTGGACTCACATCGCCCTCCCAAGCCCCCGTTCCCCTGCTGGAAAAGGACCCCCTGCGCCTAACAGACAGGGTCCCTGCGCAGCCAGGCTCTGAGCACGGTGGCGGCTGGCCCGAGGCGCTTGCTTGCCAAATGCTGCCGTCACTAAGAACTTCCCTTGGAGCTGCGGCCGCCCCAAGTCCAGGGTGCCCTGAGCGGCCTGTAGACCTGGGAAGAGACGCGTGTCCCTGGGCAGCCTGGGCAGCTTGGCCTCACACGCGGCCTGCCTTACCCAGCCGAGTGAGACGTCGATCAGCCCGGGCAGCAGCCCCTAGCTGTGGCCCGGCAGCTTCACAGCCGTGTGGTGTCTCTAACCCACCCTCACCCGTCACCCGTCTTCCCAACAGGGGACGGACATGCTAGGAAGCGTGCTCTGGCCTCCTGCAGCAGGGCCGAGCCCTCACCCTGGGGGTCCCTGTGCCCAGAGTGGGGGTGGGCTGACCTCCCGACTGCTGAAGATGAGGGGACACAGGGAAGAATCCACACAGAGGCCTCGCTAAGGTTTCTCCCTGTTTGTCGCCGTTGCCACTTGCTCCTCCTCTGCCTGTCCCTCCCTTTCTCCATGACTGCCGGCCTCGTCCTCAGACGCAGCACAGAACGCAAGCTCTTACCACGTCTCTGGCTCTCGGGCTCCCGTAACAGGTGGAACGGGACCTGCGATCTCGCCTCTTGCTACTCTGCCTTTTGTTACAGGGGCCGCAGCCCTGAGCCCAGGTGGGTAAAAGGGAAGATGCTTTTCCTGCCCCAACAAAGGCTCGGGCGCCTGGGCGCTCTGCCCCCTCGTGGGCCCAATTTGCAAGCAGAGACCCCCAGATGATTTGTAAAGCCACACACCCACCCAGAGCTGGGCCGCGCTGGGGCAGAGTCGCTGGCTGCGTCAGGGGTCTCTGCTTTAGAGGGAGGGCTGTGGGCTACGAGAGGGTCTCTTGGCATCGGGAGAAGGGATGTGGAAGGACCAGTGATCCTGAACCTGCTGTGGACACTCTGGGCTGCAGTGAATAGCTGCTCACTGAAACACAGCTCTCCCTGGGCATGGTGGTGCACGTCTGTAATCTCAGCACTCGGGAGGCTGAGGCAGGAAGATTGCAGTGAGTTTGAGGCCAGCCTGAACTGCATAGTGAGACCCTGTCTCAAACAAACAAAAAATACCCCACAGCTCTCCGTGGGGCTCGGGAATGGCTGTCACCACCACAGCTTGGCTCTCAGAGCCACTTGCAAACACCGCCACTCCCAGTGCCAGGCTGCCAGGCAGAGCGGAGGGGCGCTGGTGCCAGTCTGTCCCAGAACAGAGACACTGTCACCAACCCAGGTGCTCCCGTAGTCAGCAGATGGATGCTCACCGGAGCCTCTCCGTGGCCCAGACACACCCGGGTGGCTGGCGATGGACACCATCGCTCCGAGCCTCAGTTTCCCCATAGAAATGAAACAGCTGAGACAGTAGGAGGAGATGCCGCCCTGACGGGGTTCCTGGCAGGAACTTGGGGTGTGCTCGGCCCCCCTCTCCGCATAGAGGGGCCCAGGCGCGGGTGTCGGCTGTGACTGTGGGGCCACCAGAGATGCTGTGCTTCCCACATACCCAGAGGCACGGCGAGTCTGACGTCCCCACCGTCAGTCTGGGGTTCCCGTATGTTCTCCTTCACTTCCTCCCTCCCTCCCTCTTCCCTCCGTCCTCCTCCCCTCCCCGCTTCCTTCCTTCCCTAGGATGGAACCCCAGGGCCTCACACACACTAGGCAAGTGCTCAGCCACCAACCTACACCTCCTAGTCCAGCCCTTTTTATTTTTTTATTTTGAGACATATTCTCACTACATTCCCCAGGCCAGCCTCAAACTTGCCATCCTCCTGCCTCAGCCTTCTGACTAGCTAGGATCACAGATGTGCAAAATTGTGCCTGGCCTGTTGGAGTCTTTTTTTCTTTCCTTTCTTTCTTTCATTCGTTCTTTTTTTTACCATTCCAAAAATGCCTTTTTGTTTTCAGTTTTATTTCTTATGAGTACACGCTTGCCATCATAGGGCTGACACTCCCTGTGGGGAGCTAGTGTTGTACAGAACACATCCTAATTCTTCTTTCATCCCCTCCCTCTCCCCTCCCTCCATCTCTTGATCCCCTTCCTATTTGAAAAAGATCTGTCTCCCTACTTCCTGTTACCTCTTTTTCTTTGCTTTTCATTTATATTTTCCGTTTCTCATACAAGAGAAACCATGTGATATTTAAGCCTGGTTAAATACCTGATTTATTTCAATTCACATTATGGTCTCAAGACGCATCCATTTTCCTACAGATGATTACGTATCCTTCTTTACGGCAGAGTAGTACTCCCTTGTGTGTAAATACATTTTCCTTATCTGTTCATGTATAGATGGCATATAGGCTGCTTCCAAAAACTAGCTGTGGTGAACTATGCTGTATAGACGTGGATGTGCATGGCCACTGTACTGTGGTGTCTTTAACTCTTTTGGGAAGATACATAGAGCGGGGGCAGTTGGCTCAAATGGAATTTCCACTTCAGTTTTCTGGCAGTTGCTAAGGACTCACATCAGTGGCAACCTGTGGTATTTGGATGTGGTCAGAACGTGGCCTCCCACGGCCGTGCAGGGAGCGACTCTCCCCGCCTGGCTTCCAGGCCTGACTGGGCCGTGGATGCACCTGGAAGGCTCCTCAGAAGGGGCGCAAGGAGCAAAATGAGGAGTTGGCTGTGGGGGGTAGGGGCCTATCCGTTAACTGCTGACAAGGTGAAGTCTGAAAGGTAGAGGCTGCTCTGGAGTGGCCATCTCTGCTTGGTCTTACTACACTTCTCCTGACAGGCAGACTTCTGTGTAGGCCTCAGCCCCGCTGAAAGCCCCGTACTCGGACGTGCGAGGCTGTGCGGAGGTTTGGTTGGAGAGCTGGCGCAGGGGCGGGCACAGCCGGATTCCACTCCCAGCGCAGAGGGGCGCAGGCCCGCCCTCTCTCCCTCCCGGGCCGCCGGCCACCGAGGAGAGACGCGGGGCTACCTTCTGCTTCTTCTCCAGTTTGATGGCTTTCTGGGCGGCCTTCTGTTCCTGCACCCACAGCTGCTGGTACCGGTGCTGCAGCAGGTCAAAGAATGGGGTCGAAGGCCTGCAGGGCGGGGAGGGGAGGCCGGACACAGCTGGAGGCCTGGGTAGGACGGGCTCCCTCCCACCCAGGCACCGCCCTCTCCTCCCGCCCACCCGGGCACTGGCGTCACTGTCGCAGCTGTGGGACGCCAGCCCTGGGCAAACCTCGCAGATGCGGGCCGCCTGCCCCCAGGCCCGTCCGTCAGGTCAGCCAGCCTCTCCGCCCTCTGCCCCGCTTGTGCTGTGTGGAACTGAGGTCAAGTCTACACCGCATTTACCCCCTTTGGCGAGAGCGCGGAATGACGTCTTTCTTCCCCACCGTTAGCCGGGGTCGCCTCTGACTTTCTCTGACAGTGATCTCCAGCCGCAGAGGCCTCATCCGGGCCGAGCGTTTGGCAGCCCTCCCCCTCACGATGCCACGAGGTGCACCGTTCTCACCCCGGTCTCAGGGGTGAGGCCCAGAGGTGGGGTCCCGGGGCAGGGCCGGCAGCACCCCAAGCCAGACCTGCCCTGCGGCAGAGCTCAGTAGCAGAAAACTAACTGCTTCCCGGTGAGGCCTGACCTCTGCACAAATTGAGACGCTGAATATACAGATGGACAGGGGCTGGCCACGTACAGAACTGGAACTCTGCAGTGACCCAGAGTGACAGAGCAGCTTCCAGACCAGCACGGTGCACGGGAGACACCGAGGGCGGCCACACGCCTCCACGCTGAGGAACCTGGGGACACCACAGCCAGAAGAGGCAGGGGCTTCTCGTTCAGCACCCGATACCTTGATCTCAGCCTCCGGGACCCGGAGGGAATCTCTCCCTGTTGCTTTAAGCCACCCGGTTTGTGCCAATTTGTTGTGGAAGGTCCCAGGACTTGACCTCAGGACCCTCAGACAGTGACTCACAAAGTGCCCCGGGCATGTGGCGGCCGAGGTCCCGCCCATGGCGTCTGCCCAGCCCCAAGCTGCACCTTAGGGACCGACCCCCCAGATATTTGGCACAGAGGTTCAGGAAGCGGTCCACGATCGTTTTAGCACTGTCTCAGGACACTGTCTAGGTGCTGTCCTAGCTTTTGCCAGACTTCCCAAGGTGCCAGGGATCCAGGGGAGGCTCAGGACCCCAGAAGTGACCTTGTGATCTTCGGTGCAGGAAAGCAATGAGGAGGTGGATGCACTGGGAGAAAAGTTCCGTGCTTTCTTCATCCTGTTCGGCAGTCCCAAAAGTCTTCCAAATCCTGGGCAACACTTAAAAAGCTGGGGTAGTTTACACTGAAAAAACAGCATTCATCTGGATTGTCCTGGAAATGTGCACATTCTGACGACATTGGTTTGCACCCCTCTTTGGGGCCACTGGCCCCAGTCCCTTCCCTTCCCTATTGTCTTTTTTTTTTTTTTGGTTTTTCTCCGGAACCGGGAACCGAACTCACGACCTTGCCAGGCAGGCGCTTTGCCACTGAGCTAAATCCCCAGCCCCCTTCTCTATTGTCTTGTAGCAAGCCATCTCCCCGCCCTGCCGGCCGGCCAGGGTTCGAGTGCCAGGTCCCAGAGCCTGCCCGAGAGCTGGACTTTGCCTGCTGCTGGGCCCTGGCATGGTTGTTTCCTGGACCCCAGCGTCTCCCGGGCCCTGGGCTGAGCTGGGTTCTTTTGGAGCAAGGTTCTGGGCTCTGAAACGCTGAGATCTCGTCACACAGCAGCGCACGGCGCCCCCACCAACACTGGGTCTTTGTTTGCTGCCTCCTCCACCCCTGTGGTGACTTTTATTACTTAATTATTACACACCCCATGCTCCTGAGCAGCCTAATTTATAGCTGTGCTTCCTAATGACACGACGTGCGTAATCTGAAAATATCCACCCCGAGAGAATGCTCACGGCTCCGAGCTTCCTCCCCGCAGCCCCGCCGCATCTATCTCCAGCTGCGGCCGCCCCGCTGACCAGCTCCGTGTCCTGCTCCGGCCAGCTCTTCTTACTCCCGGGAAGAGGCCGGCGGGGACCGCGCACGAGCCTGACAGCCTGTGAATTACTAGGGCCCCAGCCCAGGTCGTCTGAGGCGATGGTGCTCTCGGCTTGCCTGGCTCATTAGCGCGGATAAACAGGTGGTGGGGCCAGCTCGCTGCGGACAGCCCGGGACATAAATCGGGTCTATCTGGCCTGGCTGCAGCGCCCTCAGCGCCTCCAGATGCATCTCGCTGGCCACGGGCTGGTCCAGCTGCCCCCGTCCACCTCCTGCCCCTGCCCAGTGACTCTTCCTTCGTTCGGCACGCGCATGGCTTCTCCTTTGCCTTCAGATCTGTGTGCGGTCACTTCCTGCATGGCGCGGGCGTCGTCCCTGAGCAGCTCGCCTGAAAACAGCCCCCTCCAGGACCTCCGGGTGGATGTGCCCGCTCGGTCCTGCACCAGCCACCGGACTTCTATGGCAGGACAGAAACGGCTGTGAGCGGACACAGGGCTGCTCCTGATAATTAGTTGTCATCTCGAAGAGAGAGAGGAGAGGGCAGAGAGGGGAGGGAGGGCAGGCGGAAAGGAGAAAGAAAAGAAAGAGATGGAGGCAGGTTGGGCAAAAATTCGAGCAACTTTCCATAATTCAGGGTATTGCGTTAGCCTCCCCGTTGTACAATCAGCTAAAGAAAGTAGGTTGATGGAATCTGAAATTCGATACAGGACATCTTTTTAACAAGTGCTACCAGACCAGTGGACATTTGGATAAAACAACAAGCCCACAAAAGCCCTCTGTCCAGGTCTCACCTTTCCACGAGAGTTAACTCCCACAGTCACATAAAATGTAAAACCAAACAACTTGTAGGAGAAAATGCAGCGCAAAATCTTTGGGATCTAGGGGTAGGTGAAGAGTTTCTTAGACTTGATAAAAATAGGCTCCATATATGAAAAACTGATACATTAGGCTTCTTCAAAAATTAAAAACTTTGGCCCCAGAAGAGATCCTGCTAAGGAGACAAAAAGAGAAGCTACAGACTGAGGAAAGTGGCCTGAATGATGAATGTGACTATTATGTGATTATTACGCATGGCAAATACGTACTCATAAAAATAAATTTTAAAAAACCGTATGTCTGGAAAAGGACTCCTATGTAGAGTTTTGTTTTTTTTAAAAAACTTCAATGATAAAAGCCCAAAAATAATCCAATTAAAGAATGAGCAAAAGACACAAAGAGCCATTTTGTCCAAGAGGACAAATAAATGGCACATGAATGCGTGGGAAAATGTTCAGAAATGCCAGTTAAGACCACGATGACACACAGCTAAAATAAATAGGCACAGGGCCAGCTGCCAGCGAGGATACAGGTGAGAAACCTGTCCTACATGACTGGTGAAACATGGAGCGACACAGCCACTCTAGAGAAACTCAAACTTAGATCTGCATAAAAATGTAGTCACACATCTTCATAGCAGCTTCATGGGTAATAGTTCCAGGTGGAAACAACCAAAATGTTCTTCAGCAAGTGAAGGGTTAAACTGTGGTATATCTATGCCATGGAACATTACTCAGCAAGAAAAAGGGACAAACTGTTGATACTTAACACCTTTCCTGGATCTCTATGCTTATGCCGAGTGAAAAAGACAAGTCTCAGAAACTATGTTCTGCTATGTCTCCATGTGTAGTCCATTTCTGCAGTTATCCAGGGTGTGAGGAGCAGTGAGGAAGGGGGTCTGTGGGGATACCAAGAGGGATCTTTTACATTTTGATTGAGTTATACAAACCTACAGGTGATAAAATTGTATAGAACTAGGGACTGGGGATTTAGCTCAGTGGCACAGCATCTGCCTGGCAAGCATGAGGTCGTGAGTTCGATTCCCGGTACCAGAAAACAAAACAAAACAAAAAAGAATTGTATAGAACTAACACACAGCACACATACACATGACTGCATGCAAAATTGGTGAAATCTGTGTTACATTCACGTAACATTTGGTTTTCACATTGCACTATAATTAGGGAAAACTATCACTGGGGAAACTTGGTAAAGAATACACAGGAGGGTCTGGGGATTTAGCTCAGTGGCACAGTGCCTGCCTGGAAAGCACGAGGTCATGAGTTCGATTCCCAATACCGGGAACTGGCCCTCCAAAAAAAAAAAAAAAAAAAAACACAGAAGTCTTTGCCCTGCTTTTACAACTTCCTGTGGATTTACAATTATTTCAAAGTAAGATTTTTTTTTTTTTTTTTTGGAATGCAAGAAAATCTTGTAACAAGGCATGCTACAGGAGAGCCTGAAAGCCCACACAGGGAGCGACCACGGCCAGTGTAGACAATGTGAGGTCACCAGAGCCAAGACGAGGCGCAGAGGGGCTGCCGAGCCACCACCATCAGCCATCCTCCGGGGGGAGAAAGGCCGCCGAGCCTCGAGCTCTCCGGCTTTTATTTAGAGTCTCAGTGGAAGAGGAAAAAGCAGAAGAAAAGCAGTTTGCGTCCAGAGCTGTCTCGAGTCTAAGCAGTCTTTCCTGGGAAAGAGAGGGACAACACCAGACGCAACAAGCCTGGAAATGTTACACAATTACGATTACATGGAGAGGTCATCAAAAAATATGGAGCTGAAAAATCTACGGGGAAAAATCGATACATGAATTTTTAAAAAAAGTATGTTGCTCTTCTAAACTTGTAATTCATTCCTATCTCTTCCTACACTAATTATTCATTTTGAGGTTTTAATTTGCATTCACGGTTTTGTATTATTTTTTTCTTAAGGAAGATCTTCAAATGTGAATAAGCACCAGGTCCAAAATACCTGGAGATGTCGTCTCTGGGTGCGGGTAAGATTTTTTTTTTTAATTAGAAGGGCATATTATGTGCAACTTTGTATCAATAAATGTGAAAACCAGAACAAAATGGGTGATTTTTCTAAGAAAACATAAAAGATCAAAGGTTTTTTTTTTTTTTGGTTTTTCTCTGGTACCAGGAACTGAACTCACGACCTTGCGCTTGCCAGGCAGGCGCTTTGCCGCTGAGCTAAATCCCCAGCCCCAAAAGATCAAAGTTGACTGAGGTCCACCTACAAAACTTGAATGGAGCCCTGGGAACTAGGCCCAGGCATTTCACACAGGAGGCCCCTAACTGTGTTATAGAAAGTACTTTCCAGAACTTTCCGGAACTTCTCCAACAGGAGCTTCCCTAATCTTTTGATGATCACAGGCCAAAAGGAGGAGAGCGTAGCCTCAGTCGGTCTCACTCCAAGTGCAAAGAAGAGAATATCCATCAGACGTGACCAAACCCAGGGGGCTGTGCGTCATCAGTACCACACCTGCGGGACAGAGCTCACTTCCTGAGCAGCAACAGAACAGAAAGCGCCAAGTATGACTCCAGCCTGGACATTTTAACAGGGCACCGAGGTTACCTTTTGTAGTTAGATGTGACCAGAAAAATTTAGGACATCTGAGATTTCACTCAACATATGGGGGAAAGAAGCTGACCCTTGGAGCAGGTTTGGACAGGCCACGTGGGCCAGGGCTCGGGTGTCCCTGGATCCCCCTGTACCAAGCTGGTCACTGATGTACCATGGCATGTACTCATGATGAAATATTACACAGCTGCCAAAAAGGAGGAAGCGGCTGTACAGGGAAGGACCCAGAAAACTCTCTGGGACGAACATCAAGTGTTTACAAACTTGAATCTGAGTGGAAAGAAACCTACAGGGACGGGCACCTGAATACAGGTGTGAGGGGGTGGGGAAAGGCAGGCAGAAGGCCCCCGGCTGTGGGGGACTTTCTGGCATTTTCACGTGTACCTTCGACCCCTCCGGTATTTTCTTCCACAACTCTTTATTGCTGTTGCTTTAGGAGTCTGTTTTCTTTCTTTTGTTGTTGTTTTTTGGTTTGTGTGTGTGTGTGTGTGTGTGTGTGTGTGTGTGTGTGTGTGTCCATATGTAGTCCAGGCTGGCCTCTAATTCATAGGGATCCTCCTGCCTCAGCCTCCCAGTGCTGGGATTACAAGCCTGTGCCGCCACACTTGGCTCACTCACTTTTCCTTCCTTCCTCCCTCCCTCCCTCTCTCCCTTCCTTTCTTTCCTTTTAAAGTAAATGTAGTTCTTTATTTTAAAGAAAGGCCTTTCTTTCCCACCCCAAAAATGAAAGATTCTGCCAGGGCAAAGGCCCCTGTGGTAAGGACTACAGCTTCCTTTCTGCTCCTGTCTTCTCACAGGAAGAAGGTGGGGTGGGGGACCCAAGAAGGTTAAAAGGCTCGCTGAGGTCACCAGCGCCGTCAGTCCTCCAAGTGTGGGCTCCCATCCTGCGGCTTCAGCCAGGGCAGTGGGACCCGCGTCCGCTCTCGAGGGCAGTGGCCCGGGCCTGGCAGAGACCAAGTGGCAGGGCCTGGCTACTCCCACCAGGGACCCCGGACTCCCCGGGCACCGTCCTCTGTCCCCCACACAGAAGCTGAGGTCTGCTTTCAATACGCAGATCTCAACACCCATCTGAGACTTCCTGTTTTCCCTGGAGTCAGGACGCACTTCAGCAAGCCCCTTTCTGCTTCCTCCCCGCTGTCCCCGTCCTTCGAGCCTTGCCCTGCGGGGTCCCCTCTTCTTTGCAAGCCCAGGGTTGGGGGTGATTGACAGCGCCGCCCCAGCGCCGCCCTCCCTGGCTCCAACAGCGCGCGGCAGCCGACTGAGCATGCGCCGTGAGTGTCCGGTGCGGGCGGCGTCCACGCTGCGCGCACATCCGGGGGCTCCCGAAGCGTCTGGGACCCTTGTCACGGACACAGCCAGCCTCCGCCACTGCCTTGCCCAGGAAGCGTCTCCGGAAGAAACCGGCCTGTCCTAGGGGACCTAGAGAGGAGCGGGGGCGGCCCTCACCTCCCGCGCAAAGGGTGCGGGCACCAGGCGCCCTGATTCCTTTGTCCACACAGCAGGCCGCACCGTGAAGTCAAGACCCTGGATCCTCTCTGCCCAGGGCCAACGGGGCAGCCGCCGGAAAACAGGCGGCCTGGCCAGGGCAGGGGCACAGCGGGACACAGGAGGTCCTGCCGTGCTGCATCCTCATTGGATGCCAGTGTGTGCACATTTGTCAGAACTCATCAACTTTGCCTGTAATTTTCAAAGAAAAACTAAATAAGACCAGATCAAACAGGAAATGGCCAACGCAGGGGGTTCTGACAAAGGAAGATGTTCCCAAAGGTACTAGGGAGCTATGGATGGTTCCTGAGTGAGAGAAGACAGCAGCCACACTTCAGAACCACTGGAATGAGAGGACTCCTCATGACACTGAACGTGAAGATGGACAACCCCTCCCAAGACCCCTTCCCCTTTGAGATGGGGAAACTGAGGCACAGGGAAGTCCAGCAACTTTCCCACACCTTTTCATGAATGTGGAGTAGCCCGGCTGCTGTCAGGACCTGAATTCAAACTCCTGTGACTCCAGAGTGGGTTCCACTGATCCTTTTTCTTTGTCCAGGTTAGATCACTGGCTTTCTGTGCTCAAGGACAGTGGAGTTAGATTGGGTGTTCCCACAAGTCCGCTTCCCTGGACTTCGAGGGCATTTCTTCTGCAGAAAGGTCCCACTAAGCTGGGTGTGGTGGCCAGGGCTGTAATTCCAGCACTCAGGAGGCTGAGGCAGGATGATCACTGCAAGTTTGAGGCCAGCCTGAGCTACCTAGTGAGTTCAACCTGAATTCTGTAGTGAGACCCTGTCAAAAACTCAGACAGAAAAGAAGCATCCCATTGTTCTGACCCGCCAGGCCCAATCAGGGGTCTCAGGCTCCCCCAGACCCCAGCTGCTGGGGCTGACGGCGTCCGACCCCTGACGTGTGCCCATGGCGTGACAACAGGCCGCTGCTAAGAGCCCCCACAAGTCCTCCAGAGAACCTGGAAGGCATCCCTGGAAAAGTTCCCGATCGCAACAAAACCATGTCAAAACTATGTCTAAGCGGGCGGAAGACGGGGAAATAAGATGAACCAGAATCGGCTCCCCCTGGGGCGGATCTGGGAGGAACTTCGGATCCCCTCGTTCTGGTCCCGCCCGCGTCGCCCGTGAGGCCGGGACCGGGGCTGATGCTGCCGAGGCGGGAGGCGGGCGCCGGGCGGGGCGCGGGGCGGGGTGGGGGTGCAAATTACCATTTGCGAACGCGAGGCCGAGGCGGGGCGGCGCGGAGGAGGGCTGACAGTTCTGATTTGCGGCGCCGCCGCTCTCTGCCGGGAGGCTCTGTGGATTAGAGGCGCCCCTTTCATGGCAGCTCATCTTCATCTTCGATGCTCATTAAAACTTCTCGGAACCAAGAACTTGGCGGGAGCAAGGCAGGGGGAGGCGCCTTCTGAGGGACGTGCGGTACACATTTGTTGAAAGGTGTTTCAGAAGGGAGGCTCGGGTCTGACAAACTGGATTTCAGTGCGGCTTTCCGTTCACAGCGGGCTAAAATAATTGGTCATCAGTGACTACTAATTCGGTTTAGTAGCCAGAGGCGATTTTTTTCTTCCTGGAAAATCAATGACAGCACGGAGGTCTGTTCCACGCGATTCCGCTCAAGACGGGTCCTACTTGGCTCTTCATGTGTCTTCCAGTGGAGACAGCTATTTTGTTAAAATAAAATTAAAATCCATCTGTAATATGCTAACGCTGTGCTCCTCCCCAGGGGCCGGAGAGGTGCGGGCGCCGGCGTCCCCGCAGGGTCTCAGGCGGGCCAGGGACTGGACGGGCCTGGGAGGCGGCCGGTGTCCCCAGGACTCGGGCTGGCTGGCTGCTTCTGCAAGGGGGCGCGGCTGGCGCTGGGCCTCTCTCGGAGGTTCTGATCAAATCCCAGCTTGTGACAGACAACCCACAGCGGCCCGCTCAGAGGTGACCACGGCCCCGTCCCCTCAGGGAACACTGCCCAGCGCCGGGCGGCCTTTCTGAAGCGCTGGCTGCTTCTCGGACAGCGCCGGGCTGCGGGCTCAGGGCCGCGGCGGGCTGTGGGGGGCTGCCCTTTCCTGCAGGATCTGGGGTTCCCTGATGGGCTCCCGGGTGACAGGGCGTCAAGTGGCCCCGGTGACAGTTCACCGGGCACTGCGTTCCCGCCTGTCCTGTTTTTCTACCAGGAATTTGAAATAGTCATGCCCATGAGGTCCCATGGCTCCTGCTAAACCTTTTTTCTTCATTAAAAACTCTGTCAAGATCATTGCAGATTCACAGGCAGGCACCAGGCAGAACACAGAGCCATCCCGTGTCCCCCTCACCCAGCGCCCCCCAGCGGCGACCCGCTGCAAGACGGTGTCACCGGCTGGGGACCAGGGACTGGGGTGGATGCAACCTCCGGGTCTGACTCCGATCACCCCGGTTTCCTCTCCCTATCTGCAGACCGAACCGACCATGGATTGGAAAAAGAACTGCTTTTAATAGTGTCTGTTCTGAACACGCATAGACTTTTCCTTGCCCAGATTCCCTAAAAGCCGCAGTAGGACGGCTGTTTCCCCAGTGTCTACACTGCAGGAGATGTGATCAGGGATCTGAAAGTGCTCAGAGGCTGCACGAAGGTTAGATGGGAACACCACCGCCTGTCATAGCAGAGGCTTGGGCGTCTGTCCATGTTGGCACCCCATCCTGGAACAGTCCCGTACGGACACCAAGGATCGTGTCCCCGTGTGTGTGTGTGTGTGTGTGTGTGTGTGTGTGTGTGTGTGTGTGTGTGCGCGTGTGTGTGTGCGTGTGTGTGTGTGTGTGTGTGTGTGTGGTGTGACAAACACGGTTTCATGTATTCACCCCCTCCACCACCAACAGGCTCCGTCCTGTGGCCCTCTGTGGCCTCCCATGCGTGGACGCCACTTCCTCCTGCTTAGTTTGGCTTGCAGCATCTTAAAAAGTTCTTTAAAAATGAGAAGGGTACAAACCCAGACGTCTGCCTTTCCCCTCCGGGATGCATCAGGCGATCCAGTAACACCGGCACACGTGCCCAGTGACCCCAGGCAGCGCCCGCTGTGTGGCACCCAGCTGTGGTCCCAGGTGTCCCGGAGGCTGAGGCAGGGCAACCGTGCGCTGTGACCCGAACGACCCGCTGTTCTTCATGACCCACCCAGCCTCGGCGTCTGGCGGCAGAGCAAGACCCTGCCTTTTATTAAAACAAGCTGGCCGGCACCGTCCTCTTCAGACCCAGGTGTGCGTGGCTGGGCACAGCCCTCCCCTCCCTCCTGCCACGCCGGCCCTGCCCTCTTAAATGACAGAGATACTTGCTGTCCCCAGAGCGCGGGAACGTTTTGCAGGCGGACTTGCGCCTTCCTCCACCCCTAGGGGAAGGAAGCACCCGCCCCTGACGGACGCCGAGACGCAGGCAAACAGACTACGTGGCAGCGTCAAGCCCCCGCGTGGCCGTGGCGGGGCTCGGAGCTGTCTGGAGTTCTTGAGTTCTGGGCCGATTCTGTCCTTTTGCGGGGTGCAGATGTGTCCCCAGATTCATGTGTTGGAAACAATCCCCCAAAACTGTGACCTCCAAATTTGCATGTTGGTGGCATCTGGAGGCGGGGCCTTTGGGAGAGGATCAGGGTTTGACGAAGTCACGAGGGTAGCACCACGGTGGCATTGCTGCTGGGCCCACTGTGGTGCCCTGTGCCGTCTTAGGGTGCAGCAAGGGGCCCTCACAGGGGGCTGGCCCCATGTCCCTGATGCCCCACCCCCAGAACTGCGGCCTCAAACCCTCAAAACCTGGGGTGTTCAGAAACAGCAAGGAAAAGAGAGGGAAACGCCACCCTCTGCCTTCACCTTGGCTCCCTCCTCTGGGAGGCTGAGGCAGGGGGATCTCGAGTTCGAGGCCAACCTGAGCTACAAACCTAGATCCTGTCTCAAAACAAAAACAAAAACAAAAACCCAGGTATGGTGGCACAGGCCTATAATCCCAGCATTCCAGGAGTCTGGGGCAAGAGAATCCTAAGTTCAAACCCAACCTGGGCAATTTAGCAATTTAGCAAGGCCCCGTCTCCAGAGACACAAACGAGTGGCTGAGGATGTGACTCGGCCTGAGTGCACCGGGTTCAATCCCCCGCACTGCAGGAAAAAGCAAAAGGAGACACCTGTGCCCCGCTGCCAGACTTGTGGGCTCATCGGGCTGGGGTGGGGGATCTGCATTTTATCAAGGGTGCACCTCCCATCCCCCCTCCCCCATGACGGGCGTAGGTGTCCCCTGGCGCACTTCGCAGGCTGCAGGTCTGACTTTCTACCTGCCACCCAGCACACTTCTGTCCCCAGGGGAAGCGAGCAGGCTGGTTTCCGGGGTCCCCAGCGCCCTGGCAGGCAGTGTCCCGGGTGGGCAGCGTCACTCCCTGCCCCGCAGTTTCTGAGAGCTAATTAGACAAGGACCTCTGGGCTCCCGCTTCCTCCTGGATTGTTTGTGGATCCAGCATAAAAGCTGCGGAGGGAGGGCCAGGCCCGGTTAGCACACAGTCCTGGCTTCTAAATTTGTCTAAGAGGTCGTTTGCAATTTGTTAACATTTTCCACAAGGGTGAATTCAATTAGCAGCTCCCGCGTGGGTAGCTAAGGACGGTGGCCACTGGCTGAAGCTAGAGGGGGAGTGGCTGCAAGATGTCACCTCAGTCCCCAGCATGTCCACTGTGCCTGGCACCTGGGCCAAGGGGCAAACCAGCCGGGCAGCCCTGCAGAGAAGCGAAGAGCAGGACAGCAAGAGCAGCAGCAGGGGCTTCCGAGACTGGCTTTTCACCGCCTGGTGCAGCTCCGGGGAGATGAGGCGCCTATGTGCCTCAGTTTCCCCTTCTCTGAGGGGACTGTGGCTGCCCATCTTGGTGTGCTCAGGAGGAGAGGGCGGGGAGCAGATCCTCACTGTTCCCTGTGGTTTGTGAGGCTGGGGGATTGAAGCCAGGGGTATGCGACCCTGAGCTACATCACATCTTTAGTATTTTTGTTGCTGTTGTTGTTGTTTGTTTTGTTTTGAGACAGGGTCTTGTTGTGTGGCTCAGGCTGGCCTTAAACTCACTGTGTAGTCCAGGCTGGTCTCAAACTCCTGCCTCAGCATCCCAAGTGCTGGGATTATAGGCTTGTGCCACCATGCCTGCCTATTATTACTATTATTATTATTATTATCTTTTTGTGGGTACCAGGAATTGAACTCAGGACCTCATGCTTACAAGGCAGGCACTGCACCACTGAGCTATATCCCTGGCCCTAGTATTATTTTTTAACTGCCGCCCACCGCACTTCTATCCCCACAGGCATCAAGCAGGCTGCAGGCAGCCCTGGCCCCCAAGTCTCACTAAGTTGCCCAGGCTCAGCCCTAACGTGCAGTTCTCCTGCCTCAGCCTCCCTGAGTGCTGGACGACGGGCGTGGAACAGGCTGTACTTTGCCCCCTTTGTAGTAAAGAAAGGATGTGAAGCCAGTGCCACCAGTTAAGAACAGCTGTGGCATCAAAAAGTTTCACGAGAATGAGTCCCACAGCTCCCAAACCTGTCTGTGTGCTCAGCAGGTTCCCTGCCAAACACTAGGGAGAGCGCGAGCCGGTGCCTGCTCCCTGGACGCGCCTGTGCCCCCGTCATCTCTGGGGCAATCGCAGCTTTTGGCCGACGCACACACGCCTACGTATCTGCATCAGAGAGACACCGGGACAGCGAGCACTGCAGCGGGTGGTCAGGGACGCCGAAAGTGGGGCCTTCTCCCCGGGCGGGGTTAGAATGGTTGACCTTCGTGGGAGGTGTGTGTCCCCCTGCCCCAAAGAAATGCCCCCACCAGCACCCGGGAGCCCCCTCCGGGAAAAGGGGCCTCTGCGGATGTCGATAAGGACCCGGACAGGAGACCGCACAGAGGACCCATGGGATCCCTGGTCAGTGACCCAAGAAGAAACGGACAGACGAGGCCGTGCACAGACCCAGGGGAGAGGGCAACCGTGCCACGCGACCCCTGGGCCGCCAGCGGCTGGAAGGGGCGGGAAGGATCCTCCCCCAGGCCAGAGGGCGCAGGGCCCGCCACACCGAGGTCTCAGACTCTGTGACTCCGTGCTGCAAGAGACACACAGCGTCTGTCTTCTGTCCTAGCTGGCACTGACTTCCGCAGCTGAAACTCGAGGAACAAGAGTCCATCTGGGGACAGAGGTACTGGTCGCCCCGGGAGAGGGCCTGCTCCCGATATGGGCGGGGGATCTCCACTGAGCCACCTGTTCTCCCTTAAGCCAGCCAGCATTTGCTGTGAACCTACTGTGCGCAGGTGCACGCTGGGCACTGCTGTCTTGTTTCCTGCCTGTGCCCCAAGCACCGGGCACGAAGTCCAGCATGGGCGGCCGCTAGATGAGCACACGGCAGAGGGCAGAGGGAACGGACGTGGGCTTGGGGACCAGCACAGCCACTCTTTGGCTGCGTGACTGTGGACACAGACCCAGGGCCCATAAATGGAAATGAGTTAGCTAATTCCCTCCCAGAGGTGGTGCGCGTGGAGCTCCCACCGGAGCTGGGCGATGCAGCTGGTGTTCTCACCGTTAACGCCAACAAAGCCGCGTGGCTGCCCCGCCGTCACCCCAGCCCTCCGCCAGGCTGAGGAGGGAGGAGCGTGTGTTCGAGCCCAGCCCGGGCAACTTAGTGACTTACCAAGCCCCAGCCTCGAAGCACAAACCAACAAAACCAGCGGGGCGAGGGATGGAGCTCAGTGCAAAGCCCTCGATCCCCAGCACTGCAAAAGCACAGAACAAAGTAAAACAAAACCCCGCGGAGCCCCCACACCCCGCGTGACTTCCCCGGGACTGAGCGGCACTCTGCCCTGGCACCGGGCACGGATTCTGCAGGTGCCTCGGCTCCTGGTCGTGTGGCCATGTGCCAGGCCCGCCGCTGGGGTCCCCGGCCCCTCTGCCCCCTGCACTGTGCTGGCGGAGGCGCAGGGAGCGGCTCAGGCCGACCTGTCAGTGACACTGGCCCCAGCACCCAGCGGCTTGTGCTGCGCCCCACTGGAAAAGTCCATGTGGAGCCAAGCGCGCGCCCCGTGACCGGGGAGCCCCAAGGCGGGTGACGGCGGCCTCGTTAGCGCTGACCTTGGCACCCAGCAGCTCCTGATGGATGGGCTGGGAACCCCAACGGGCCCCGGGGGAGCTGCCGCCCCATCCATCACGGGCCACGGCGCTGGCCGGGATAAATCTCTGTCCGGGCTGCAGCAGAGCCAAAGGGGACCAAGGCAGAGCGTGAAAAATGGCTCCGTCTGGCCGTGGCGACCAGGCCCCGCAGGAGGAAGAAGCCGGCAGGAAGGAGCGGCAGGCGCCAGAGGAGCCCGGAGCCAGGCTGACGTGGGCGGGAGGGGCCCCCCGGACCATCGGCGCTGTCCCCATTCTGGTCCGTGCAGCCCCTCAGGGCGAGGCCAAGGGGCAGGGCAGCTCCCGGCCTCGACCCCCTTGGGGGCCAGTGCAGGCGACAGCGCCCACTGCGCAGGGCCGCAGGGAGGGCCCAGGGTTGCAGATCGCTGTTGCTGAGGGCTGGGCACTCGCCTGGGGAGCCACTTCCTGGCCTCGTGGCCCTGCTCTACCTCCTGGAAGCAGCAGCTCTGTGGACCCAGATAGAGACTCTGGAAGCTGAGGGAGCCCAAATCCTGGTGCTGCCACCAGTTGCCCACATGGCCTCGGGCCTCAGTTTCCCCGTCTATAAAATGGGGGCCTTACCTCCTGCCTTTGTAGAGCTGTTTAATGAGATGATGCATGAAAAGCATCCAGTGTGCTCATAGCCAGGAGCACCACACTCCTATTTATACACTGAAGCCCCCAGAAAAAAGCCCCTCCACCCTCAGGACTACTGAGTTGCTGCTTTCCTCCATGTCTCTTCTCACCCAGCGAGGCTGACTCATTTCTTGTCACGTCCTTTGTCCCAGTGATCTCCTTCCCCGCCCCACGCACCATCTCCGTGGCTCCCTCTCAGCACTCTCCCTCTTGGGGACCTTCTCCAGCATGTACAGGGCCGGGCGTCTGTGAGCTACGGCAGCAGGAGAGTAGAGCATGGCAGTCACCTCCCTTGTTGTGGACGTGCAGCCTCTGTTCATGCAGCCAAGGAGCACACTCAGTCTCGAGGGCATCCTGCCTGCCCTGCGGATTCCCAACATCAGCAAACAGTGGTGGCTGCGGGGAGCACGGCAGGGTCTGGTTGAGGGCACGGCCCCTCTGGCTTCACCTTCCTGTCTCTGGGTGTCAGACGCATCTTCTCTGCTCTCACGAGCTCTCTCAAAGCCGGAGCAGGCGCAGACCCCCTTCCTCTGCAGCAAATGCGTAGAGAGCCCCGGGTGCCAGGCATGCGACGGTGGCCGCATACGGTTTTCTTCGTGGCACCCAGGATGGAATGCAGGCCCCGTACGCGCCATCTCTGACCCCGAGACAGGATGCGGCGGCACAGACTGACCACGTCCCTGTCCCCTTGGCCCGGAGTCTGCAGCAGGGAAGTGTCTGGCTGCGGGTGCCTGAGTGCTCGGGGCTGATCGACTCTGCCAGCGTGGCCGGCGCGGCAGGAGAGGTCGGTGGTGCCCGCTGTGCCCGACCGGACGCTCCGTTCCGGGCTCTCGCCAGGGCTTTGCGAGGGCCGCTTGCTCCCCCTGGTGGTCGGCTCGGGTTTCAGGCCTTCGACAAACCCGGCTCCGGCCTGCTGGCCCTTCAGAAACTGTCGTCGCTGTTCCCGTCTCTGTCTCTGTCCCCGTCCCCATCTCTGTCCCCATCTCTGTCCCTGTCCCTGTCCCCATCCATCTCTGACCCTGTGCCCGTCCCCGTCTCTGTCCCTGTCCCCATCCATCTCTGTCCCTGTCCCCGTCCCCGTCTCTGTCCAGGGCACGAAGCCTGTGAACCCTGGGGCTTCTTATTATTGCCTAGCGTTTTGGGTGGGAGGCTGGGAATTTGGCCGTCAGCTCTGAGAGAAACAAAACCCAGTGACGGATGGGCCCGCTGCACGTTTGGAAAATAAGTCAGCATGGCAGAGATTCAAAACTCCTGTCAGGCGGTGAGCATTTTTTTAACAGCCTGTGAAGTTTCCTCCATCCCTCACATGTGTCAGGGTGAGGCCAGTGATGTGTCTGGTAGCTGGGCGAGTGGCAGCTGGTGGCAGGAGGGTGGCCAGGAGCGTCCCTGCTCCCCGCAGGGTTCTGAGTGCTCAGGGTCTAAACGCTGTCAGGACCAGGACTGGAGGTCCTGACCCAACCACCTGGTAGATGAACTAAGCATTCACTCAGAGGCACATGTTGCTGCTGGTGTGATACTCAGATCCCAAGGTGGCCATTCGATCATGCAGTCACTCGACAAACATTTACAGCGGGCTCCCTAAGTCTTTCTTCTTTTTAGATGGATTATATCAGGTATTTTGCTACAGTAACGGAAAGCTGACCAACACAGGACACATCAGAAGGGGAGCACAGTGGGGGAGTTTTAGATTTAATAAAATTCTACACCAATATCCTGTCTCAGACTCCTCTTTCAAGTGCACGAAAAACTTGGGTATCGTCTCTAGCTGTGCCACCTCCACCCTTGCTTTGGACCGGCTACAGACCCGTGCGGTGGTCACTGTCACAGGGATTCAGGCCCAGACCAATCGCCTCCCTATGGCCGAGCAGGCCCAGGTAGATGACTGCTCTCCTCTGACCCTCGGCCTCCTCTTCTGTAAGACGGGTGGAGGCGCCCCAAACAGAGGCTCCCGAGCCAGCCCAAGTTATTGGTGCCGAGGAGCCTTCCCAGGAGCCTCTGCTGCGCTCCCGGTAAGCAGCGGTCCGGGGCCGCGCACGTGACGCGCACCGACGCGGGATGGACTTGGCGGAGCCTTGCGGGTGGTGGCACACGGCCGTCAAGCAGGGCCTTGGGAAACCGTCGGCGCCCAGCATGCGGCGGGCCCACCAGCTGCGCCTGTCCCCGCCGAGCCCGGCCCCCGGCCCGCCCCCGCAGTGTGCGGCCAATTAGGAGCAGCAGCAATTAAGACATGCCCGGGGCATGCGAACATCTGCGAACGCTTATTAAGCTGCATCAATAATTAAGCGCTTCCTTAAGAGTTACACTCTGGCCTCCGGACATATCTGTTTATAGACCTGGGCTTGCAGGCGGAGGTTAGGCCTTACTCGCTGGTGACCGGAATTTAAAATTCTTCACTGGCTTGAACTCTGAGCTCTGAGAGAAATGGCGGGGAGAGGGCCCGAGCTGCCTCCAGCGGTCCGATCCAGGGCTGTGGTCTGCACAGCTGGGCAGCCACACCGGGTACCAAGCCGGCTCCACCACCGCCAGGCGTCCACACAAATGTGCAGAACGGCACCGGCCTCGTGGGAGGGAGACAGGATTCGCCCCGAGGCGTGCAAAACGCCTGGGACATTTCAGCTCCATTCACAGCCGTGTGTGTTAGTAGCGCTCTGTGGTCCTTGGAGGACACAGCAAGACCACGGCGCTACAAGACTGAAACAATCAGTCCACACTAGCAGGACCACACTCAGTGCCTGGGTCAGGCTGGTAACAGAAATGAGAGAAGCCAGGCCAGGTAAGAACTGGGAGACTGGATCACAGTTCTTCCTCTTCTCCTCCTCCCTCTCCCAGACACCCTCTCACTCTGCAGTTCAGGCTGAACTTGAATTCACTAGGTACCCCAGGCTGGCCTCGAACTCACAGCAATCTTCCTGCCTCAGCCTCCTGAGCGCTGGGCTTACAAGAGTGCACTGTCACACCCACCTCTTTTTTTTTTTTAATGTGGTAACTCATTCAAAAAAATTTTTGGTCTGGGGATATAGCTCAGCGTCACAGCACCTGCCTGGCAAGCACGGGGCTCTGAGTTTGATTCCCGGTACCAAAAAAAATTTTTTTAAAAACTAATTGCCCAGGCCAAACCAACATCTCTGCTGACGCAGTCGCAGCCACTGGTTGTGACCACACGTCGCAGGGCTGCCGTTTTCCAGATAAGGGCACAGGTCTCGGCTTCCTCTTAGCCTGAGGTTCAGGGACTGAAATGGCCCCCTCTGGTTTAGAGAAAATCGGTAACAGGTGACTGTGGTTGGGGACCCAGCTGGAAAGGAAGTGACCGAGGGCTCTACATTCAGGTTTGAATCCCACCTGGCATGGAGGGCCTGACTGAGCAGGAGGAGGCTGTCTGAGAAAGAGGAGCGCACCGCTGTGCCTCTAATTCCGCGGTTCGCGCCTGTCGCCCCAGCACTCCAGAGGCTGAGGCGGGAGGATTGCTGTGAGTTTGAGGCCAGCCTGGGCAACATAGCTGGACCCTGTCTCAAAACAAGCCAAAAAAGGAAGAGGACTGGATGCAGAGGGCGGAGGGGATGAGCTGCGCCAGCCGCTCTGCGGGTAGCACCTCATTTTAGAGCAAGCTTGTGTGTATTTAGTCTGAGGCCGAACTTTATTTTTTAACACATCTGTGGCTGTTAATGACACTTGTTTGTTTCTTGGTTTTATTTATTTATTTGTTGGACCAAATCACCCACAATTCCTCAGTTGTCGCGTGTAATCGGATTTGGTTTTTAACATGCTTTTAAAGTAGGGAAATAAATAGAACTGAGGCTTGTAAAAGGGGCTCGTTACGGAATGGGCCTCGGCCCCATAACTTTAAAGTAATAGCCCCATTAGGGAGGAGGCGATGAGTTTTTAACTGTCCCTGCACATTTACGCCCCTTGGCCGAGGGGCTCTGCCAGCAGCCTAGGCAGCTCAGTAAAAGCTTTTCCGGCAGCCATTTAACCTCCACTTATGAAGAAATAAAGCAAAATTGATGCTGATTTGGGCCTGCTTGGGGGGATACTTCTGTTCCGTAAAAGCCCCTGTGCCTGCAATTTGCCGAGCTGCCCTGTCACATCCGGCAGGGCCGCTGTTGATAAAGATAAAGCTTTATGGCCACAATATTTGCTGCTAACAGCAACCTAATGCAGCATTTTCATTTCTGTGCAATTAATGTTAATGTCTGCTACGAAAATTGTCATTAAATACCATTTTAAAATCCATTCAATTTGCATATGCAAAGCCCATTTACCATCGCAGAAGATGTAGCCGGCACTTCATCACGTCCTGGCCCCGGAATTGTGGCCACTCGGTTTTACGGCAGCTGAAGGTTTTGTATGGAAAGCTGGATAATGAATGTCCTCACTCGGCCCCACTGCCGCAGCCCCAGGACCCGAACAGTGGGTGCCTGCACCATGTGCCCCGCCCCTGTGAAGAGGCAGGGTGCACAGGAAAGAAGGGCCCGGGGACCCCCGCATCTGGACCCGGCCCAGTTACAGCCTGCTAGCGACCCCGGGAGAACGCTGGCTCCCGTTCTAAGCCTTCAGCAGCGGGCGCTAAGGCCCGGTGTGCGCTGACATCTGAACTTGGAACTAAGCACACCAGGTGAAGAGTCCAACCCAAGCCCTGCCGTGAAGAAGGTCGATGAGCTTCTGCCTCTGTCGGATATGCGTCCTACCCACCTCCTGCACAGGTCTGAATGACAATGAGAGAAAGCTGGCCTAAGAGTTAAAGCCAAGATGGCCCAACAGGACATTCTCTGAGGGTCACGGAGTGCCAGCGCACTAGTGTGACACCCTGTTCACACAGGGGAAACAGGAGCCCTGGGGAAAGGCACCCAGAGACGGGGGGACAAAGGCGGAATCGGGAGCTCAGCCTGACTGTGGGCCCAGGGTGCCTCCCAACACCACGCGTCTCTGCGACCCTGTGTCACCAGCGTGACCGATCACGTGACTGGCAGCAGAAGGTGGGCTCCACGGGCACTGCCCCCGGCGTCCTACAAGAACGAGGCGTGCAGGGATGACGGGCGGGACCAGACCGGACCACAGTGACCAGGGACGCTCCCGGGAGGGCTGGCTCGGGGCCGTTTCAAAGGCAGGAGAAGACAGTGTGCAGACGCTTGGGGACTGCAGCCCGGAAGTGCCTGTCCGGTGAGTCTTCATGCAGGTGGCCACGGGGGTGGGGAAACTACCAAGGAGAGGACGCCAGAGCGATCTCCGGAGAATGGAGGGTCTCCGGAGAATGGATGGTGACCAAAACGTGTGCAGAAGCGTGGTGGTGTGCGCTGGGGAAAGAGCTTGCGGGGCCCTCAGAATCACATCCGGGATCCCTGCGGGAATCCAACCAGCCCACTTCTTCGGGTCCCAAGAGCAGGGACAAGAACAAGTATTTGCATCCCCTGTGCATGGCAGAGCTCACAACCAAAAGTAGAAACAACCCGGATGTCCACTCATGGACGGCAGGTCGAGGAAAACCGGTCCAGACACACAACAAGATACTCCTCCGCCTTAAAAAGAAATGCGGTGCCGGTCAGGCTACAACCGGGCGCATCGGGATGACGTTATGGTAAATGAAATAAGCCAGGTACCAATGAGCAGACACTGTGGACGCCGCTCACAGGAGGTCCCTGGGCGAGTCAAAGTCAGACGCAGGGAGCAGGACGGACGGTGGTCACCGAGCCCTGCAGCTGGTGCTTCATGGGGGCAGAGTTTCAGGCTGGCAAGATGAGAAAGCTGTGGAGCCTGGCTGCGCTGATGGCGCACGATAGGAACGCACTTACTCCACTGAACTGTCCGCGTACAAACTGCTGGGACGACTGGCCTTGTGTCACACGTATTTTATCACAATGAAAACAGGAAAACGTAAAACAAAAAACAAGGAGGGAACCATTAAAAAAAGCAAAGGAAAGTGACATAGCGAAAGGGAGTCAGGCTCGGCCGGATGCAAGAGCGGAAGACAGGCTGGGGATTTGATGGCTTGAAGGACACAGCAGGTGCGGCCCCCAAGTGGACAGGGACAGCTGGACAGGGACAGGGCAGCGGGAAGCTGAGGACAGTCGCGGCTGTCTGGAAGCAGCCGCTCTGTTTACTTATTCGGAGGGGCGCACACATCTCAGCGAGTCTGCAATAATAAGTTTGCGCCCTGGTGTGGAGACGCCCAAGATTTCTCCCACGGCTCTGGCCTGCTCCGTTCCAGGGCTCCTCCCTGCGTGTTAGAAGCTTGGTCCCCACATCTTTTCCACCATCCGCCCATGTGGATTGTGGGAAGATTTCGTCCTGCCGCCCGGGAGTGTCACGTGATCAGGCGTAGCCAATCAGGGCATCAGAGTCCCAACTCCCCACTCCCCCCTCCGTCCCGTCAGACCCCAGCAAAGAGTTCAGAGGCAGACACAGGACCCCGACCTGGCCAGCCATGGCGCCTGGCTCAGGGACAAGCACATGACCTGCGGGACCAAAATATGTTGATCTTAAGGCTGTTGTGCTTTCTAAATCATTCCTGCTGGGTTTACTAAGAGAATAGGATTGAACAAACCAAGTGCTGGTGACATCACCGGAATGCCTAGGTCCTCCTCTGCCTGAAGCTCCACCCTGGGCTTTTTGATCACGCAAGCCAAGGCAGTTTGGATTTTGATTCTATGCAACCACATTCTATTGTAATAAAATGGCTGTGTGCTAGGATCCATCATGGGTCAATTGCTAGCGGCAAGGGAATTGGATGCCCTGATTGGTCAGGCCTGATCACATGACCCTCCCTAGGTCGTCAAGGGTGAAGCCGGTTCCCACAATGCACATGGGCTGGGGTGGAAAAGACGTAAAGATGAGTATGCGTTTGCAGACGGAGAGAATCCGATGGTAGGCAGGCCAGAGGGACAGACAGGATAACGTCCCTCACCTTGGAGCTCTTACCGATGTCTTCGCAGGGAATAATGCAATTTAGCAGGTGCTTTAGGGAGTAACTGGTGGTAATTCGGATGGTGACCCAGTGAGGGCCGGTTCTGGAAGCCAGAAGAGAAGCTAGGGGTGTCTTCCGAGGTCCAAGCAGAAAAGATGGGGCACTGACGGGGTGCAGGGTTCCAACAGCCCTTTTCTGCTGTCACTCCCGACCCCACCTAGTTCCTGCCTAGTTCTGTGTGGGACGTGGGTCCCCACTGGCCTAGGAGTTGGTCGAAGCCCTGGGCTGGTTCTATCCTTGCTGAGAGGCTTGCAGCATTGCTGCTGGAAGGACAGGAACTCAGGAGTGTGACGACCTCGGGGACCCGCAGCCCAGCCCATCTGATCTGCGGGCCGGCCAGGCAAAGAGCCGTAACTCTTCAGGGCGAGCCCAGGGCCTTCCAAGGCTGCCAGACACGTCCCTTATCTTTATCTGACTGGTTGTTATACGAGCATTTCCATTTGTAAAATTTCATTAAGCTGAACACTTGGGCACTTGGGCACATCACTATGTTCAAACTTAATAAAATAATAAAATGAAATTTAAAAAATCTCATAGCCCTTGGGTATTGTGTGTGTGTACATCATTTAAACCCTGACAACCGCCCACATTTATTGAGTGCTGTCTCCCAGCCACTATGCTAAGCCACTGTGCCACTGAAACCTCTTAGCCACAGCACGAAGCAGGTGCTAGTGTACCCCATGCTACAGACGCAAAACTGAGGCAAGTGTCCATGGCTACTTGTGGCCAGAGTCCGGGCTCCAGAGCCTGTGTCATGGCCTCACCGGGCCAGTGCTGAGCTGGGGTAACCTGGAAGGTTCTCGCCTCCCTCGCTCTTAGCCCTGCTGAGAGCAGACGGGGTCCCCATCAAGGTGGACGAGAGGCAGAGGTGTCAGTTCATAGCTTATGCCATCCCTGCCAGGCAAGTGCTCTGCTCAGCAGCAATCAAGGTTCAGCCACGGAGCCACAGAAGAGATTTTTTGGGGGACAACTAGCCTCACAAGATGCTCTGCTCCCCCACCCCCGTCGGACATTGCTCAGGCTTCAGTCAGCACCCCGGTGGCCCTCCCGAGCCTTGGTGAGGGACGCAGCCCCGGCGCCACCCTCTCACCGTGCCTGGATCCCAAACGTCATGTTGGGAGGGAGGGCAGGCGGCTCTTTCTTCTGGCGCCGGTCGTCCTGGTCGCTGATGCGGAGGTCGTTGAGCCTGCGGTAGAGGATGTTCTCCCGGGCGGTCACCAGGCCAGCTTTCACGGCCCCTCGGTTCATGGCGATGTAATCCCGGGTCAGCTCGTGGGGGCAGGTGGGCTGCTGCTTGTAC
Source organism: Chinchilla lanigera (assembly GCF_000276665.1). Classification (NCBI taxonomy): domain Eukaryota; kingdom Metazoa; phylum Chordata; class Mammalia; order Rodentia; family Chinchillidae; genus Chinchilla; species Chinchilla lanigera. The sequence goes on along the minus strand of NW_004955513.1, from coordinate 1,902,701 downwards.
ACGTTCCAGTGCCCGATGGCTAAGGGCGGGGGGCGCAGAGCCGCGGGCAGTGTCAGGCGGAGCAAAGCACCTTGGACCGCCAACACTGGAGCCCCCCAGTATCCCAGCCTGCTGGGCGTCAGCCCTGCCCGGCGTTGGGGAGCATATGGCGGCCCAAATCGGTGGGATGAGGATTCTCAGAGATCCCAAGGGAGCCTGTGCAGCCCCCATGGAGCTGGAGCACCCGCCCTCGGTCACCCCTGGGCCGCCAGAGCCCAGGTTCTGAGCCCTCCCGCGCTCACAGCTGGAATGGCCCAGGGCGCAGGGGCCTCTTCCCAGGGTCCCTTCCCGGGGCGCCCCTGCCCCTTCCCTGTGCCCCAACCGGGGCCCTTTTGGTCCTCCCCACCTAGGCCAAGCCCTGGTTTCACCCCTCAGCTGCCTAGACTTGGGGTCCCCCCAAACTGTGCTGCAAAGCAGGTCCCTTGTGATAGCCCCAGCCCCAGTCCACACCTGAGCCCCCTCGGGCTCCTTGACCCCTTGCTCACCTTCGGGGACCCCTCCATCCAGCCCGCGGATGTAGAGGCCGTAGTTGAAATCAACCCCAGGCAGGCTGCAGCTCCTTTCTCGGGGTTTGCCCAGTTCTGCCTGTAGGAGACAGAGCAAAGGTGAGGGTGCAATCTCAGCCCTTTTAACATCCGAAACGGGGCCCTGGGAGAGGAGCCGGGCTGCAGGTGGGCCAGCGGCAGCGCATGTGACCAGCTCCAGATGTCACACCTGGAAGCCACAGGGAGGGATGGGGCGGACTTCCTACCAGCTCTGCCTACCAAGGACACCCCAAGCCCTCTTCACCGGGACAGAGGAAGCTGGTTCTTCTTCCTTGAAGCCTTGCTTTGGGGTGGGGACACAGTGCCAGCACCCACTGTCACCCTGGCACCGGGACTGCAAGTCCTACCCACCGGATCTCTGGAAGGAAACTGCTGTTTTATGGATGTAGGGGCATCGCCCCTGGGACGGCTGAGCCACAGTGACCCCGGATCTTGGGGGGCGGGGGCAGGTGCTGAGAGCATCACCCACTGAGCACGTCTGAGTTCTACTCCCAGACCCAGGACCCAGTTCCTCTCCGCCTCCCTCGTTCAGTCCTCCCTGCCACCCAGAGACGCTGAAGAGGTGAAGTCGCATCAGGCTGCACAGTAGGAGGTGGCAGAGCTGGGACTCGAACCCTGGCCCCGTCTGCAGCCCACACCCAGTTCCACGGACTAAATAAACTCAATGAGCCCCAGGTCTCCATGGCTCCCGGGTGCCATGAACCCACGGACAGCGCTGTGAAGGACGGGGTGCCCGGGACCCAGGCTGAGCTTGGGCTGCCACCCAAGGGGGCCGTCCCAGGGTCTGGCAGGCTCCAGCTGCACATCTGCCGTCTCCTCCTGACTGGTGCAGTGTGGTTGCAGACTGCACCCTCCTGCCCCGCCCCTGCAGCTCCGCCTCCCTGGCCCCCATGATCCCGCTAACCAGCCTATTCCCAGCCCACTGCAGGACCCATGGGCGGCCCAGCCTGTTTCCCAGCGTGCCCTTTGCCCTGAGCCTGCCCTCCCCTTCTCCTTTTTCTTCGGGCCACGCCCTCCTCTGGACGCCCGAAGTTCTTTTGGGTCTCTGTTCATTTTGGGGCTTGGAAATTAAGGGACAGTCCACGTTTCCACGATGCCCACGCTGGCCCACCTTGCTCAGGTTATGATTTCCTACACAGCTGGAGCCATGGCTTTGGTAACAGGTGCCCTAGGGCCCAGACGAGCCTCCTTGATACCTGGGGCGCCATTCATGGGACGTGAGGGAGATTTGTGATTATGGAGACTGGGGCAGGTGACGGAATCGAACGATGGGGGTGGGGTGGGGAAGGGACGTGTCTTTGCAGGAGCAGGTGATAAAATTGTCCTGCAAAGGGGCTGGGGATTTAGCTTAGCGGCAAAGCTCCTGCCTGGCAAGCGCAAGGTCATGAGTTCAGTTCCCGGTACCGGAGAAAAACCAAAAAAAAAAAATTGTCCTGCAAGTGATTATGACCAGCTAGACATGCAGACAAAGGCTTGTAATCCCAGCATTCTGGGGGGCTGAGGCAGGAGGATCACAAGTTCAAGCCTACCCTGGGTAATTTAAGCAATTTAGTGAGACCCTATCTCAAATATAAAACAAAAAGGGCTGGGGATGTAGCTCAGTGCAAAGGCCCTGGGTTTTATTTCCAGTACCGAAAAAAAAAAAAAAAATGATTAGGGTGATAGTTGGACAACTCTGTGAATATACTAAGGCCCAGTAAGTTGTATGCTTTAAGTGGGTGAATTGTCTGCTACGTGAATCACCTCTCAAACAAAGCTGCTGGAAAATTACAGAGTAGCATAACTGAGTCAGTAATTGGTTGATCAGCTTATGTCTGTCTTCCCTAAGGAGAATGTGTGTTCCATGAGGAAGGGGATCTGATCTTCATTAACTTTTTTGAGTATTGGGAACAGAACCCAGGGGAGCTACTCCCCCAGCTCTTCTTGTTTTTGATTTTGAGACAAGGTCTAGCTAAGTTGCCCAAATTGGCTTTGAACTTTAGATATTCCTGCCTCAGCCTCCTGAGTAGCTAGGATTACAATAGACATATACTACCCTGCTCAGCTACTTATTAATTTTTAAGGTTAACTTTTTAAATATTGATTTTATATTTTAGAGAAGTCTTAGGGTCACAGAAAAATTGAGCAGAAGGTGTAGAGATTTCAAACACTCCATCAGTCTTCATTTTTGCTCTTCTTTTCCCAGAGCTCAGGTTAGAACCGATGTTAGTAAACAGGAGCTGAGGGAGAGAAGGAGGGAAGGAAAAGGAAGGAAGAAAGGAAGGAAGGAAAGAAGGAGGGAAAGCAGGGAAGGAGGGATGCAGGGAGGAAGGAAGGTAAGCAGGCAGTCTCTCTGTCTCAGCTCAGGCTCCTGGAACCTTTACCACACCCCGGAGGGCTGACACGGTCACCATCGCCTCCAACAGCCTGCAGGCTGGGCCCCCACAGGTGCGGTGGGGGAGAATCCGCTTCTAGTTTGCAGACAGCCGCCTCCTCACACAGAGGAGAGGGGAATGGCCCAGCTCATCCCCTGCTCAGAAGGGCACTAATCCCACGGCAGGGGCTCCATCCTCGCGGCCTAACTGCCTCTGGGCCCTGCCTCCTAACACCGTCCCACTGGGATGAGGGTTTTAACTGAGCCTGGAGGATGCATGGTACAGCCCAAAGCGGCACACTCTATGGGAGACTCTTGGGGTTCTCCCCACTCAGCCAGTCCTCGCTGTCCTCTCCTCGCACACCCAGGCCCTCGTCTCTCTCTGGAGCCCCGGCAGGTGCCAGGCCCTCTGCTGGTTTCCTTCCACCTGACTCGTCTGGAGCCGCAGGCAGAGCTCGGGCCTCTTATTTGTTTATGAAGATGATCCGGCCTCTCCAGCGACTGCTGGGGAAGTTAATTAAAATGTGACTTCTCCGGGAGAGACCCTGCGTCCTCCGGGGCAGGTGCAGGTGGGCAGGCTTCCAGCTGGCAGAGGAACGACAGACAGACTCCGGAGCCGGCTGCCACCCTGGAGCAGGGGTTGGGAAGCGGGCAAGAGCCGTGATCTCTGCGCTCTTTAGGCTGGTTGCCTGGGCATCGGAAACCGCTGAAGACCGGGGCTGTGAAAGCTCATCCCCGCCGGGGGCCTCCTCAGGCCTCCACTTCATAAATATTTCAGTTACAGTGCGCCAGGCCCAGTGCTGGGACTCTACGGTAAACGAAGTGGGCAACAGCTCTTGTCATGAAGTTCACTGTTCTGCACAGATAGTCAACTAAGGACTGCGAAGGGTGCGGGGGAGGGTAAGGAGGAGAGCACAGACCCCCCCAGCTCTAAATCTGAGTCCTCACAATGAGAGAGGGTATTTGCAGTGCATGTGTCTCAGGAAAGACTTGTAGCTGTCATATGTAAAGAGCAGCTATAAACCAATAAGGAAGGGCAGAGTCTTGTAGAAACATGAACAAGAGTTGGACAGGTACTTTATTAAAAGGATGTCAAGGGGCCCAGCCTCTGGGAAACACAGAATAACAGCTCAGGGCTCTTGGGGAGGGTTTGGAGTAATCAGGCCACTCATGACCTAAGCGGCCCCTGCCGGACACCAGCAGAAGTGACTGTGAGTGCCACCCTTAGCCGCGTAGGAATGATCCCCACAGCTCAGCACCTGAAGGCCAACCCCAGAAACGCAAATGATCCAACTGGTGGGCGAAAGGTGCTGTGTTCATGTCACAGGAAGTTATCCGCCGGTGGTCTTGGAGTGGGGTGATTCTTGTCTCCTGGGGACAGCTGGCTACATCTGGACATTCTGGGAGCGGGCGCTGACCTTTATCTAGCGGGTAGATGGGGGCCAGGGACGCTGCTCCCCGTCCGCACTGCGCAAGAGAGCAGCCGCACTCTGCCAGGTGGTGTCCGTGCCCAGGTGCCCTCCGTGCGGACTGCGAGGGAGGGGGGCAATGTGCGCGGCCCTCCTGCAGTTGGGGGGGACGCAAGCAGGAAGCCCAGGCCCAGCCCGCCCGCCCTCTGTTTGGGGAAGTCAGGGGTGCAGGGCTCTGAACGGGGCTTGAGGGTGAAAGCTGCACAAGGACCCTTCGGGACATGTATGCCTATCACGCAAAGTGGTGTCTCTGCTGTGCCCATTTCACAGGAGTGAAAACAGAGGCCTCGGGGCCTGTGTGTCCAACGCCGGTGAAGTGATGGATCCTGGTCCCCGATTCCGCGTTTAGCGCGTGTTTTCTGGGGCAATGGCTGCCTTCTTGGGGGCAGAGCCCCTCCCTGCAGCAGGGGCTGGCTCCTGCTAAGGCGCCCAGTGAGCACGGCCAGCTCCCTACACGACGTGGGTGCAGAGCATGGCGCAGGTCTCAGTCACTTTCTCATCACCCAGAGGCCACAGCTGACGCCTGCGGCTTGAAGGAGGAGAGGTTTGTCTTGGCTTGCCGCGTGTAGAGGCCAGAAAGGCCTGTGGGAAAGTCCCGCGTTGGAGGAGCGCCGTGCACACCGTGCAGCCGGAAGCAGCCAGCAAAGGGCGGGGCTAATGCGTCCAGGCCACGCCCCCGCCGACCCGCCTCCCACCAGGCCCCGCCACCAACGCCAAGCCAGCCGCAGCAGCCTCACAATCCCATCCCCTCCCAAGGCCTCACCTGTGGGAGGCTCCCAGGGACGTCCGGAGGTGAACGCAACAGTCTCACCCCCAGGGCCGCCCGGCGGAGGCCACGGACCGAGGGCCAGACAGGCTGGGGTGTGAGTAAGAGCTGTCCTTGCCTGGGTCTGGGGCAGTGGCCGGGACAAGGAAGATACGGGTCTTGGAATGACATCTTGGAGAACCGAGCGAGAGAAGATTCGAGGGGGCAGTGGGGAAGGACAGGAGCCCAGGGTGTGCCGAGAGGCTCGTGGGAGCAGAGGCCGCCTGATGGTGCCCCGGGGCCTTCCAGGCCCTGTAGGAGACTGTGGGGCTCTGGGTGTCTGGATCTGTGATGCTGTCAAGTCTGACACACAGGTTCTCGGGGAGCTCCAGACCCTGAACTTCTAGACAAGGGTGAGCAGCTTGTGACGGCTGTCCGAGATCAGCGGCCACCAACAAAACAAGCAAGAGGAACTTGATTAAGCCTGAGCGTCACTGGATTTCCACAGCAAAGCCATCTACCAAACAGATGGGACTTAAGCCACAGATCTGTGCCACCCAGGTCACCAAGCAGCCTGGCATCCATCCACCCAGGACAGGATGGGAGACGACACTTGCAGATACAACAGGGATCTCCCAGCCAGCACTTGGGCTGGGCTGTGCAAAGGTCCTGGGGCAGATGGCACACAAGAGCTATGGGGTCATGCAGAGCCTGTGTGGGCCAGCTCCCCACAGTGATTCCTGAGAACCAGACTGTCTTTACCACAGAAAGTGAAGAAGAAAGAGAATAGCGCTTACTGTGTCCCTCCTACACGCGGGACAGCTGGTGCCCGGGGACTTGCCCTCGCAGCCCTCTTCTCCGCGTGCTACGCGTGTGCCAAGAGTCCTCTGTGCTCCTCCAGCCCGTGTGGGGCAGGTTTCCCACTTTATGGGTGAGGAAGCTGAAGCTCACAGCGGTTCGTGCTTGCTCAGAGCCGTCCAGGCAGCAGAAGGACCAGCTGGAGTTAAATTCGCCCCCCTCAGATCCTCCCCTCTCACCCTCACTGTACCCGCTGCACAGACAGGAAAGCAAGGCTGGGAAAGGCAAAGGACGCGTGACGCCCCCCTGGCCCCAAGTCCTTGCACTTCGCAGGTCTTCTGGGTGAGTTCTTAAGATTTCTCACCCAGCGTCCTTCCTCTCTGTCTTGCAAGAGCGTGCCCTGGCTGTGTATGGCAGAGAGCTGTGAAACCCGAGAGCCACTTAAATGCAGCTCACCCACCCAACCATCCCCTGCCCCAGGGGTCGGAGCTAAGAGGTAGGTGCAAAATCCCAGCTCCAGTCCGCCACCCCACCCCTCCCAGCCACCTCCAGACCGCGCCGTTTCCCGGGTTGCTCTCACGGAGTGGCTGGCTGGAACACAGCTCTGGGTGACAGCTGTCCCCACCAGCAGACAGCTTCATTAAACCTGATTAAGATGTCATCCCCCTCTGCCTTATTTCCCATGGCTCCACTCTAATTAAAACCATCTCTCTCCCTGTCCCAGGGGGTCCTGAGGTTCTCCTGTAGCGGTGTCTCACTCCACTTCCGGACAGGAGGGACCAGGCCCAGAACCTGCCATGGGAGACCCGGGGAGCTTCCCAGAGGCAGGCGCCGCCAGTGAGGTCTCCCTCCCACCTTGCTGGGAAGGTGCCTGGAACAAAGGTCTGGAGCCCTGGCGCCTTGGGAAGCCCCTTTGCAGAGGGACCGGCTTCCAAGCAAGTGAATGACTCCATTTCTCACCAAATAAGTGAAAGCAGTCAGCTTTTCCTTTTTTTTTTTTTGGTCTTTTTGAGACAAGATCTCACTATGCAGTTTAGGCTGACCTTGAGCTCACTTTGTAGCCCAGGCTGGCCTTGAACTCGTAACGATCCTCCTGCCTCAGCCTCCCGAGTGCTGGGATTACAGGCATGCGCCACCGCGCCCGGCTCAGCTTTGTTGCTTAAACGGCTCAAGCCAGAGCTTGCTCTGGACCAGTGGGCAAATGGCCTTCTCCAAAATGACAGCCTTGCTGCCAAGCAGCTGGACACCTGGGTTCTAGACCCGCCTTGGATGTTCACTCCTCAGCTCACTCCTCAGGCGCCTTGCCACTCCCACCTCCTGGCCGCAGGCATCACCCGCCCTCTAGCCCCTTGTCTGAACTAAATGCATGTTTATTCACCAGTGGAAAAGCCTTCGCTCTTTCCTGCATCCTATTAAAGCGTAGTTAGGTGAAATCCCAGTTATTGCCTGGTAGTTATTAAATAAATATCTGTATACAGGTCTCCCCACGCATACAGATGCACAGCATATCGTCGTGTGCTGGCGGGGCAGTGCATTACTGTAAAACAATTTAAGATCCTCCAGCGGAAAGCACAATATAAATGCAAATTGTGGTCGCCATTAGCATAAAGGATATTTATTTATTTCCGTAATGAGAGCCTCAGATAAACAATCATGTAAAATAAGGTGAGAGGCATCAAAGGACATGGGCTCCGTCTTAGAAGCCCGGCTCTTTGAACCATGCGCATCGTCTGAGTGGCAGCTGAGCAGCGCAGACTGATACTAAAAAGCCGCACGTGAGAAGGCCACATCCATATGTGATCAAAGGCGTATAAAATAATGTCAAGTGAAAAAAAAAAGACACAGCAGGATTCAACATTTTACATACACTACTCTTCCAACCATGTTAAAAATGGGAAAGAAACCAAGGAACATAAGTGCGGGGTGTGTGTGTGTGTGTGTGTGTGTGTGGGAGGGTGTGGTTGGAGATGTCAGCTTTCTGGAGATTTTACTTTATTAGTTGTTTGCTACGGGGTTTTATTATATAGTTCAGGCTGGCCTTGAACTCACTATGTAGCCTAGGCTGGACTCACACTTTTGGTGATCCTCCTGCCTCAGCCACCTAGATGCTGGGATTACAGTTATGTGCCACCACACCTGCCTTGACTTTTTTTTTTTTAATTTAATTTAATTTAATTTTTTACTTTTTTTTTTTTTTTTTTGGTCTTTTTTGGGACAGGGTCTCCTTGTACAGTTCAGGCTGGCCTTTAACTCACTCTGTGGCCCAGGCTGGCCTTGAACATGTAGTGATCCTCTTGCCTCAGCCTCTCTAGCGTGGGATCACAGGTGTGCACCACATGCCCAGCCAACATTTTATTTTTATCATTAAAAAAATAAAAAAGCAGAGTTACGTGATACGCTGTGCTCTGCACATTAAGAAGTTCCGCTGGGCTGTCCTGTGCAGCAGGTCCACAGCCTGGGCTGAGGTGGCCGCAGGGGACCCGGCAGGCCAGTGTGTCTGTCAAGCTGATCGGAACTGGGTTCGGGTCCCAGCTCTGCTGCTTCCTGTGTGACCTCAGGCAACGCACTCGAAGTGTCTGTCTGTCCCTCCTGTCCTCCCCTGCCCAATGACAGCTGTGCGCAGTCCTCGGGCGTCTGGCCCAGGGGGCGTGTAAAGCTTCCTCAGCAGTGGCTGCTGCTCCTACCCACGACGGCACCCCTGTCTCAGTTCTCGGGAGCCCCCACAGCGGGGCTCCAGCTCCAGGCCCCGCCGTGCCTGCCAGGCCCCCGGATCCGGCCCTGTCCTGTCCCCCGGGCAGCCCCGTTTCGCCGCCTGCCGGGCTGCTCTCTGCTCCCCGCTCCCCGGGCTGATGTATGGCCCTGGCGGAGTCGGGCAGTCACGGTGACAGGGCCCTGCGCTCCCTCCCCTCCCCCTCGACAGCTTGAAACCAGGTCCTTCATTTGCATTTACATGATCTCGCTGTGCAGCTTATGAGATCGAGAGATTTATTTGCTACTTAGCTTGATGTTTGATTACACTCGAAGAAGGCGGCGGCGGGCAGCAAAGGCGCAAGGACGCATCCGCTCGCGCCACAGCCCCTGGGGACCCCTAACTCAACAGCAGGTTTAGGCGGAGGGAGGCACAGCGTGCTCGGGAAGGCCGCGTGAGCGGCTGCAGGGGCTAAGACCGCGATTCGGATTATTTTTAAAGCAATAAAACCTGGTGTCATCTGAGGCTCTGGAGAGACCAGCGCCCGTCCAGGGAGGGGCTCCCGTCGGGGTGGGGAATGCTGGCAACTGTTCCCCCTGGGCAGGGCGCCGCGGCCCTGGGAGAGGGCTCAGGGGAAATAGGGAGCCACAGCTGCTCCCAGCTCCAGAGCCGGAACCCTGAGGACCCGCGGCCCCCCAGCCCCCCTGTGCCACCCCACCGGGTCGCTCCAATGGTCTGCATGCCAAGTCCCCATCTGTAAACTGGGGAAAGCAGTGCCCTCCAGGGCTGTGGCCAGGAGCGTGGGGCCAAGACGCCAGGGTGGACACGGAGAGCAGCAGTAAGTGGCAGCTGCCTCAGGGACGCAGAGAGCAAAGCGGAGCCCAGCCCTGCAGTCGGGGGCACCTGTCTGCGCAGGCGCCTGCTGTACCCAGCCGGGCTGCTCTGGGCAGGTGCACCCGACACCAGGCTGCATGACCAGGTGCAGCGAGCTGCCACTGCCACTCCGAACTCCGGGCCCAGCCCGGAGCCCAGCAGAACTCACGCGGCACACGCTTGGGACACGACAGTTCGGCGAGTGAGCGTGAGCGCAGTCCAAGCGCCAGCGCCGGAGTCCTGAATCCCGACTGTGACCTTGATCAAAGGTACTGGGCCACCAGCCCTCGGCTTCCTCACCTAGGGAGGCTGTGAGAAGAGGCTCAGAGGCGGTGGGAAGCTCACCACGCAGGTTAAGTCCTTAACAGAGGGCAGGAGACTTCTAAATAAAAAGCAGTTCTACTTGCTACTGGTTGTCATTTACGTCTCCATTTACATCTCATTTGGAATTATCAGCAGCTCTGCCTTCATTTTGATGGACAGACAACTGACTATAAAATGAAGACATTTATCTAATAGTTCCTCAAAGAGTTAGAGAATTACCACGTGACCAAGGAATGCCACTCTTAGGTATACACCCAACAGAACTGAAAACTGGGCTTCAGACTGATTCATGCATGGGCACATCCACAACAGCCAAAAGGAGGAAACCACCCAAATGTTCATCAGTGGGTCAATGGGTAAATCAAATGTGGTATATCTGTACAGTGGAATATTATTCAGCCATGAAAAGGAACAGAGCAGTATTGATCCATGTTACTCCATGTGTATGGAGTTGAAAACATGGAGTTGTAAACTAAATCAGGGAAGAAGCCACCCAGGTACAGAAGGCCACAGGTTGTATGAATACATTTAGATGAAATGTCCAGAATAGGTACATCGGAAGAGACAGAAAGCAGAAGCTGGTGACTGCCTTTGGTTGGGAGGTCGGAGGTGACTGCTCAAGGATACATGGTTCCTTTTGGCGTGGTGAAAAAGTCTTGAAATTAAATGTTGTGATTGCATGGCACGGCCAGTCCAGCCAAGCCACATTTAAAATCGGATGGCAGTTAATTTTGTGTGAGTTTTACCTCGGTGGAAAGAAAAGCGGGCGCTCGCACAGGGAGGGACGCGGGGGTTCACGCCCGTTGTCAGCAGACCGCTCTCCCTGCTGAGAGCCAGAGTGGGGGGAGGGGACACTCAGCAAAGCGACATCTCTGTCTCCCGGGACACCGTGCCTTGTGCTTCGGAAACGAGGCTTCCTTTGGCGGAGAGGAGCTTGCGTGGGTGGACGCGGGAAGAGCCGAGGCCAGAGCCGCTGGGGCGCATGGCTGTGACTCACGTCTCTACACTGGCCGTGGGTGGCAGCGCGCCAGCTGCGGAATTCTAGGTTCTTGTGATTTTTGTTCCGAGGCTGTGTGGGATGGGTGCTGCTTCCCGGGGAGCCTGCTTTGCCCCACATGAGCTTGCTGGTGGCCCCCCTGGTGGCCTTGCTGGCGGCAGGCTGGTGCCGTGGCAGGGGAGGAGGGGCCTGAGCTGCGTGTCATCCCCCAGTCTGCACTGGGGACTCGGAAGGAGATGAATGGCTCTCAGGGCTCAGAGAGGAACTCAGGGGACCCCAGGTGGACAGTGAGGAGAGGACCCCGGGGAGCAGGTGGCCCTAGTTCTGAGCCAGCAGCCGTACGCTTCCCAGGTGGGGTCTCCTTCTCAGACTCCCTTCCGTGGGTGAGTTCCTCAGGCTTCATGAAGAAAAAAACAACAAAAAACCGCGCCACTCCAAGGCCACCTCTCCTGTATTCACCTGCTGTGGATAGAACAGATCGGTTCTGGGACTGTGAGTTTTTTCACTGTGTGGCTTTGAGCAGGTTCTTGACCTCTCTGGTCTGCTTCTCAATGCCCCTCAAGTAGTCAACAACCTTCCCCGCCTCCCGGTGTGATAAGATTTGGAGGTAAAGCAGTGATAGGTGCCCGGCACACAGTAGGTCTGCAGGGCGTGTTGCTCTTCCTCTCCAGTGTGACACTAGCTTTGCAGGAGGAAGAAACCCTCCTGAGCCTCCTTTGATGTGGCGTCCGGCCAGGGACGAGCACTCTCTTGCCTGCTGAGGAGCCTCGGGCAGAGTACGAGGCCAGTCCCCTGAGGTGCTGGCTGCACGAGGAATAGATGCCACGTCCGCCTGGTCATTTGGTCACCTGGGCAGCCAGGGGTCAAGGCCAGTGGGCCCCGGAGTGAGCAGGTTTAAGGAGGAGGCTCCTTGTGCAAAGAAAAGGAAAAAAAACAGAAAGAAAGAGAAGGAAAAAGCAGAGAATGATCTATGTACTTTTCAAAACTTAAAACAGAAATCAAAGGCAAACTGAACTGTTTTAAGTTTTGACAGCTGCAGGGATCATCCTGTTTGGTTTCTCTATTTATGTTTTCATTTTCTTTATGGATTCATTGAAAATCGCATCATGTAATAGGGAAGAAAAATGTTCCGTGTCCCCCCAGCCCCCCTCCCACCCCCCGACGAACCCCTGTTCCTTCCCGGGAACAGATGAAAACGCCGGCGCGGTGACTTCCGTTTTGATGTATATTTCATAATATCTCATTGATTGTAAGTTTTATTTCCATGTCAATAACAAAAAGTGGGATTGTAATAAATGAGACGGAGTTTAACACGAAATGCCAGCTGACCTGTCAGCGTCTCCGGTAGCGGAGGCGGAGGAAGCGGTTCCGAAAGGGAACCTGTTCCTAAGCCCGGGGTCTGGGCAGCCGAGATGTCAGCTCTGAGCTCCGAGGACAGAGGACAGGCTCCCTGCCTCCGCCTCTCTGCGGCCCGTGCGGTAGCTGTGGATCGGATCCAGGCGGACACTTTACACGAGGACTAAGCAATACCCCCCTCCTGCAGGACACAGTGACTGCGCTGGGTACCCTGCAGCTATGGGGGGTGGTGTTATTTGGGGAGGGGCCTAGCATTCCAAAGGCCTGGGCTTCCATCCCCAACATTGCAAACAAAAAAAACAAACCCTAAACCAAATGGAGACAGGAGGGTTAGGGAGTGAGTCCCTGGGACCTGGGGCTAATCAAGGAAAAAGCTCTGACTACACCCAAGCTTTGTGAGCAATGCTTGGACAGGGCCACAGGAGAGGGGCAGTTCTGCCCGCAGGACACCATCAGCGGGGCCTCCATCTGCAACGGCAGAGCAGAGAGGACCTGGGAGGGGCGGAGAGCGGTGTGCACCTGCCTCCGTTTGCCACAGTCCCTGGGTCGCAGGTCTCGGGGCTGGGGGGCAGCAGCCTGGCTCCTCACCCTCGAGAGGCACTAGCTGACTGGGCCAGCAGACACACAGCTTCGCAGGCCACCCCACTTGGCTGAGCATCTTGTCTCGGCCACTTTGAACACCTGGATATGTGGACATTTGAGCTAGATGCCAGCGGGCTTTGTTTTTGTTTTTTGGTACCAGGAATGGCACTTGCCTGTGGGCTTTGGGGTTAATGGATCTCAGCCTGCCAAGAGGAATAAGCTATTTATGGGAGTACCGGGTGGGATGCGGGGGGGGGGGGCGTTTGGCTCAGCCGTGTACCAGGGGAGCCCTTGCTCCCCTCTCTGGGTACGGCCTGGACCCTCAGTCCCCCTCCATACCCAGCCACTGGCATCTTTCAGCAGCTTGATGCGGGCCCCCGAGCTCCCCAGCACTCCACTGCATGTTGCCTCCTGAGGGGGCCTGCTGGTGCACGGCTGCAATCCAGCACTCGGGAGGCTGAGGCAGGAGGGGTGCAAGCTCAAGCCCCACTGGGCAGCTTGGTGACTTAGCGAGACCTTGCCTACGAAAAGGCGGGTAGGGTTGAGGGAGGGCTGGAGATGTAGCTCTGCGGAAAGGCCCTGGGTTCAACCCCCAGTACCACAACAGAAACTGCCTCTTGGAGGAAGCCCATGGACTCTCCACTCCAATCAGAAACTCCAGCCCTGTTGGTGGGATGTAAAATACTACAACCATTGTGGAGATGAGAATGGAGATTTCTCAAAACACTGAAAATAAAAATTCCATTTGATCTAGTTCTACCTCTTCTTGATATCTTCCCAAAAGAGTAAAGTTCATCATAGTTCAGCGCTACATGCATACCCATGTTTACAGCAGCACAACTCATAGAATAGCTAAATTCCCAGTCCATCAGCAGATGAATGGCTAAAGAAAATGTGGTACTTACACATAATGGAGTACTACGCTGCCACAAAGAAGGATAAATTTAAGTCATCTGTAGGAAAATGAATGCACTTTGAGACCATAACGTTAAGTAAACTCAGTCCGACACATGAACTTAAATAGCACATGGTATCGCTTATATGAGAAACCCAAATTATAAATAAAGAACAAATAAAAGATAGATGTCAGGAAACAGGGAGGTGGACCATGTGGAGATGCGAAGGGATCTGCAGCTGAGGGAGAGGGAGATGGAGGGGAAGAGGAAGCAAAGAGGATTCAGATCCCTTGTTTAACAACCAGGCTCTGTTCTTGCCACTGGGCTGTTCAACGAGGGGTTGCACACAGGGCGTACACTATCATGTTGAGAACGAGGAAACGGTCTCGTGAAACTCCAGCTCGATGGCTTTGCTTGCATTTGCGTAACTTTTACATGCTGTGCTCTAACGTAGGATGGGACATAAACTACAGTGCCGTGCAGTACCATCGGCCAAAGCTACAGGACTATCCTCTCAGAGCCACTGTAAGGCCGCACTGCCGTTCTCGTTCCCGAGGGGTAACTCCGAATGCGGCCCATCAGTCGGACCGGTCTCTAAACACACAGGTCACTAGGCGAGGAATATCTGTCCACCCTTGCCTCAATGACTGTAGTTACTCCATACGGCGAACATAAACCAATAACAATATTGAAAAAAGAAATCCCAGGCCCACCATCGGGTCTGTGTGGCTCCCGGCCTCGAGTCCTCGGGCTCCACGGGTCACTGAAGGCGCGATTCCTCGCTCAGCGGCCGAGTCTCCTGTCCTCGGCAGGAGCACAGGCAGGCCTGACTCACACACAGCCACGTCCTCAGTGCCAGGCACACAGCAGGCTCGGGCGACCGGAGTCCAGTGCGCGGTGTGGATGGTGGATACTCGGGGGGCTCTGGGATGCCACTCTCCTCCCTGCCGGCCCGTCAGGCGCCGGTCTTCAGAACGGTCTGGATTTGCTCCCAAACTGTCCAGGAGCTACGCCAGCAGGGCCCAAGGTGGGAAGGACCCGCCCGGCCGCCATGGCCTGGGGGAGGTGCAGGACCAGGCTGGAGGCTTCCCGGGAGGGCAGCCCAGGACATCGGCCGAGGGGAGGCCTGTCCCCTCCTGCGGCCTCAGCGTCCCCTCTTGTGAAATGGCAGGACAGAGCCGCTGGTCTTCAGGGCACCTCTGGCTCAGCCTTTCCCTGCGCAGCAAGACTTGACCATGTAACTGGACCCACGTGGCCGCTTCGCCACTCGGGAATCAGCTCTCCCACTCACCATCGCCCCCTGTGACCTTGGGCAAGGACCCCCCCCCCCATTCCTAGGCTCACGCTCAGGGCAGAGGACCCAGTGCCCCACGCACAGTAGGTCCTGCCACATGGCCGCGGCAGGAATGAGCGCCTGTACTAGAGGGCATCGGCGGTACCTGTCCCACCACCATCCGCACACAGCACTCGTCCCAAGCGACCAGCTCACGGCCACCCTCCCATGTGCGCTCAATGAGAAGGCCAGAGCTCAGCTCTCATCCTCTCCAGCACCCTGAAACCAGCCCCTTGCAGACACCTCTGGGATGTGGGCTGCTCGCAGGGCCAGAGCTGCCCCAGCTACAATGAACGGGAAGCACTTGAACAGAATGAAGACCTTGGATCAGCCAAACTATGCCAAGCCTGCCACCCAGGCTCTCCCCAAGGTGCCCACCTGCCCCTGCCCGCCTGCCCCACAAATGGCCAATGGCCACACCACAGCTTGGAAAGAGGGGACGAGCTATGCGAGAAGAGAGACAAGTTCCCGGAGCAATCGGGTCAGAGGACGAGGGGCGGCCCTATTAACGGCTTAAAGGGTGGGCCCTTAGACGGAACAGGGCTGCATAACTAAGGTAAAGATTCCAAACGTGCGGCGTAATTGCTACGCGGGAAATCTGTTGTCCTTAGCTTCTACTCTTGGAAATCGCCACGCTCTGTGCAGCTCTTACAACTAATCATTAAAGAATGAAGACTGAGTGTGCCGTTATTGTAAAAGACTCCGGCGACGGTCCTGATCCAACTTATAAGGCAGGAGGATTTGGCGCCCCGGAATAATTTTCCTCATCCCTGCACAAAATCAGGAATTCGAGTCAGACTCAGACTCGGCGGCTGGAGCGAACGCTTACCCACGGGCGGAGACCAGCCTGTAATTACCAAAATAGAAAGAGAACGGCATTTTGTAATGAATGACAAGCTGCTGAGTGGAAATCTAATTTGGTCTAATTAAGCAGCCTTTTGTGAGGATTTGTCTTTAGATGAAAACCAGGAGAGAGGAGATCTAAATGCAAATGAAGCCCAGCGTTTTGGTTTTAAAGAGCTAGGCAGGGATGAGTGTCTTCCAGCCAGGCCCCCTTCTCCATTAGGCTATTCGTCTTCCCGGCCCTCTTCAAGCCCCAGTGGGGGGCCTGCCTGTCCCGTCCCCGCCCCTCTGTTCACACAGGACACTTCGCATCCACAGGGCTTTTGCTGATTCAGAGTGAATTTCATTTTACCCAAAGTCATGAAAGCCGAGGAGGAGCTCAATCCTGTCCTCTGAGAGTCGAACACACAACCAGCACCGTCAGGGCTGCTGAGCTGCTGGCTGCAGCCGATCCCACATCCCGCCCTGGGAGGCAGACCCTGGCCACTGTACGTCAGAGGCCTGAGGCTGGGTGTCCACCCCTTCAGCCGTCCCCTGGCTTGGTCATCTGACTGGTGGAGTCTGTCTCACCAAAAATGACAGTGTTTCAGGGTAAGCACAGGCCAAGGCTCTGCTGATGTTCAGAGGCCCCCAGTTTCCTATAATTCAGTTTTCATAATTCACATAAAGCAGCCACCAAACCCGGAAGAGCCACTGTGCTCATGGATACGAAAGACACACACCGAGATCAGCAGAAGGGAGCAGCTCCTGCTGCTGGGTCCATGGACCACCAGTGACTTCTCCCAGCTGTCCCCGGGAGTTGGACAGCAGCACTGACCATGCTCAGAGTGTTTCCTGCCGTGGGTGCTGGCCTGGGCGTCCAGGTCCAGGGTTTTGAGTGGGGGTTAATCATGGATGGGGAGGGTACTGTTTGATCACGTGTAGGGACGGAGTTACTTCGCCCCTCTTTGCTGACCACCTGTGTAGGTCACCTATGACTGCAGTCCTTCTGAAGGCTGAGCCCATACTGTGTGATCAAGGCCTCGCCACAAGCCACGTCATCAGCCTGCGCCAACTGGCATGGCCCGAGACCCCCCTGGAAGCACAGCGCTTACCGAGGCAGCACTCCCAAGGCCTGGAGGTATCAGGTCTCCTCCCAGGAGCTGGGCCTGGATCCAAACAGGGTGTGGCAATCCCAGGCCTGCTGAGCTAACCCCTGGCAGGACCTCGGAGGAGGCTGTCCCCACAGCCTCCCTGGCTTCCACCAGGGTGAACGGAAACCCAGTTAGGTGGGCAGATGAGAAGGACAAAGCTCCTCACACAGACCCCAAGATCTCCCTGCTGAGCTCTGTTTTTAAATAAATGATACAGGTTTGGACTGTTTCAGCCTCCAAACTGGAACAGGTTGGGTGAGTGAGACAGCGGGTGGCCAGAGCCGGCCGTCCCCAGAGTGGTGAGCTCAGCAGCTCCTGCTTGGTGACTACGGGTCATATCAGAGTCAACGACGCCTGCCTTTCCATCTGGGTTTGGTCCAACTCCTCCATCACCCCCAGATGCCTGCCTATGCCTTGAAGGCCAAGAGAGGTTGCTGAGAGGAAGGACCCAGGGGGCTGTGGGGCCGAAGGGCAGTGAGGCGTTGGCCCGGCCGAGTTGACCCCTTGACTCTCCCTGACCCGGCCACGCATTTGACGCTACACTCGCTGGCTGGCTTTGTGAATCTGCACAGCGCTGATCATCCACTTACTGTGCATCGCGTGGGTGACTTGGGCATCATCTTTCTCTTCCCCTAGGAGATAAGCACGGTCAGGCCTCTTTGCTGCTGTCTCCAATGCTGAGGGTAGTATGTGGCACGTACTAGGTACTCACTCAATCTGTGTCGCGTGAATGGATGAACAAATGATTGGTGAATGACTCCTCACCTAGGAAGCAAGTCTGCTCTTGCCCCAGTTTTCCTGATCAGCGCTCAGACAGGCCACCCACTTATCACCAGGGACAGAGCCCAGGTACCAGGGATGCCTGAATGGCACCTCCCAGCCTGTCCATCACCCTGGCACACGGGGAAAACACTCGGCCTGATAGGAGACAGTGAGGGAAGAGCAGGAGGCTGCCTGAGGCTTTGGTGTGACTGTCACGGCAGGACAGTCAGGAGGATTTTGCAGGCGTCTGCCTGGTGAACCCCACCTCCCCTCTGTACCCATTTCCGTGACTACGACAACAAATCACCAGGACTCAGTGGCTTTACACAACAGAAATGCAGCCCCCGGTTTCTCGGGAAGCCAGGAGTCTGCAGGGGCCCCTGAGAGACGGGGGTCCCCAGCCTCTCTGCAGCAGTCCTTGGCCTCCTTCCCTGGGTGGCTCTGTCTCTGTCTCACTCTCCTCCCTCTGGAAAAAGCCATCGGTCCTGGGGTTGGGCCTTGCTTAGATGAGCTGTGGTGTCATCCTGAGATGCCTAACGGGCGCCTGCAAAGACCCTGTTCCCCAATAAGGCCACATTCAAATAAGGTATTGAGAGGTGGGCTTGGGCACATCTTTTGGGGGAACATGATACAACCCATCACACCCTCCAGTGCTTCCCAGCTTCCATCCTGATGGGCGCACTGGTCAGACCGTGCACCCTGGGCAGCACCTGGGTGCTGAGCCCTGAACCCGAAGAGTCAGGAGCTGTCATGTGGACACTACCTGCTGCCCTCACAGGGAGACAGGGCCAGTGTGTCTGTACCTCTGAAGAGGTACAGAGGCAGAGTTCTGGGGGCCTGAAGGCTGAGAACAGCCCTGCATCCCACTTCCCAAAAATGAGGTCCTCTGGGAAAGCGTCCAAGCACATGCTGTGTGGTGTAGCCCACAGGAGCAAGTGAGGTGTCCGGGGTGTTAAAATCGAGGGTGTCCCGGAAGCTGCCAGCGAGGGAGGGTAAGGCACAAGCAGAAAACCTGGGACAGAGGAGGCCAGCCTGAGCACCGCGAAGGGAGCACAGCTGGTCACAGGGGTCTCCCCAACACCACAAGCTCAAGGGCCTGGCAGGCTTGGGAGGGCCTTCTGGGAGAGGCAGCATTTAAGGACTGGGAGTGCTGAACAGAGAGATGTGGCGTGGCATTTCATGGCAATTTGGCAGAAAAATCTGAACAGAAAGCATGGCATAGCAGGTGGGCCAGCTGAGCAGGAGAGGGTGAATAATGCAGCTGGGTCATACCAAGCTATCATTTTTGACAGATAATAAGGAGCCATGGATGCTTGCAGTCAATCAACGGTCCTGGGATGTTATGGCTTGTGTCAAGATGTTCCCCCAAAGCCTCATGTGGTCATAGGGGTTTTTCAGAGGTGGCTGAATTTAGAGTGTGTGATTGATTCATACTGCAGTGCTGGGATTAGTGCTGGGATTAAGGGTGGGTGATTGCTGGATCAGTCCACTGATTGGATTGGCACTGCCCTAATCTGAGTAGACTGTATATAATATAAGGGACAGAAAGAAGCTTGTCTCTTGCTTCCCTTGCTTTTCCTATCTTCTGCCACCATGAACTGCTGCCCCTGTCATGAGCCACCCTGCCTTGGTGCCAGCCAGTTTTAGACTGAAACCTCCACAAACTGTGAGCCAAATAAACCTTTCCCCCTTTATCTTTGGGTGTTGTGTATTTTGTCTCAGCAATGAGAAAAGTAACTAAGACAGAATTTGATACTAGGAGTGGGGCCATTGTTGTGACTGTACCTCACCATGGGGTTCAGGAGCATTTGGGAATGGCTTGTGAGAAGAGCTTGGAAAGGTTCAGAAACACTGGCTGAAAAAGTAGAACTGGAATACTGTAGGCTGTACTGGGTGGGAGACTCTGGTCAGAGCTCAGAAGACCAGAGGGCTGATAGAAATCCTGCTGGTAAGGACCAGGTTGAAGAGGTTTCTGCTGGGAAGGACTGCACTGGGCATTGGACTCCAGAAAATGTATGCTATGCCTTGGCAGAAAGCTTGTCTGCATTTTGCTCATGTCCAGAGACTTTCCCTGAGACTAAGATTAGGCTGGCAGACTAATTAATTTTGTAGGAGAAATTTCAAGGCAGTTGAATGTTGAGGTTGTGGCATGGCTGCTGTTGGGGGCTTTTAGCCAGATCTACATTAAGAATCAAGAGCAATGAGGCTAGCAGAATGATTTAAAATGTTTTGAGTTTGGCTAGAAAGGAAGCACCAGTAAAGCTGTGGACTGCAAGATAGAGCAGAGGAAATCTTGATTACTGAGGAACAGGAGAATAGAAAAGATGGCCTGAGGTCATCACAAGAAGCAGCAAGTCTCTATCCTTTGCAACTTAAAAACCACAAAAGTGAAAGACTTTGCTTTGAGAAGAAAGCTCCAAAACACCATGTTCCAGAATGGCAGCAACCTAGAGAACTTGTTCCTGGGAAGGACTGCATTGGGTGTTGGATTCCATGTTCTCAGTGATCCAGGCACTTGGCCCTTACAGTCGAGAGAGGGAAGCCTGGTTACTGCTCCAGTTGGCAGCAGATCCTGGCATCCAAGTGGTGCTTGTTTTAGGTGCATGCAGAATGCAAGAGTTGTGGGGTCAGGAAGGCCTCCACCCAGATTCAGAAAAAGGCCTGGGAGGCCAGGCAGTGTGCCCCTGAGAGACCAGTGTGTGAAGCTATGAATGTGAAGCTGAAGGTGCAGTGGAGACCCTTGAAGTTTGGAGAAGTCAGGAATGTGGATTGTCTGAGGAAATCTTCAAGGAGGGAGTAGAGCCGGCCCACGAGAGAAGCCAAGAGTGAAGTACTGGAAGTCCCACAGGGCCTGAGCCACACAAACACTTTGGAGTTTACATCTTACCATTTGAGATGGGCTCAGATGTCACACATGGAGCTACAGGACTTAATGTCTGCCCTGTGGATTTTGGATTTGCTTTGATCCCATTCCTTTGTATCTTCCTGTTTGTAAATTTTGAAATGGAAACGTTTATATTGTGCCACTAAATGCTGGAAGTGTTTAACTTTCTTTTCACTTGTATAGGGGCTCGCAGCTAAGAGTTTGCCTTAAATCTCAGAGGAGACTTGGGACTTGGACTTTTTAGCAGTGCTGAAATACTAGGATTTTGGCAACTCTTAGAGATGGACTAACTGTCTTTTGCCCAAAGTAGTGTACATGAGTCTTTGGGGGCCAGGGGCAGAATGTTATGGTTTGTGTTTAGATGTCCCCCCGCAAAGCCTCATGCAGTCATGGGGGGTGGGCTTTTCAGAAGTGGCTGAATCTAGAGTTTGTGATTGATTCATGGTCCAGTGCTGGTGTGAGTGCTACAGCCGCCACAGGGCAGGTAGCCTGCGTACAATATAAGAGAGAGAAGTAGGCTTGTCTCTTGCTCTCTTGCCTTTGCTGTCTTCTGCCATCATGAGTGGTTGCCCCTCTGCCATGAGCCATGCTGCTGTGGACCCAGCAGGTTATGGACTGAAGCCTCTACAAACTGTGAGCTAAATAAACCTCTCCTCCCTTAACTTGTGGGTGTTAGGTATTTTGTTTCAGCAATGAGAGAACAGTAACTAAGACATGGGATGATCAGTACTGCTGTTTAGGAAAGCTGGGCTGGTAGTCAGGACAGGAAGGGCTGGAAGAGAGCCAGAGGTGGGGGTCCTGCACTCTAGGGGGAAGTGACAGAGGTCTGAACTGGGATAGCAGCACACAGGACCCTCCCTAGGGTAGCATCACAAGATGCTTGCTTTACCTCTTAAGGTCTAGCAACTCCAAAGATGATGTGATGTCAAGACAGCTGTAGGCCCTGCTGGTCTTCCTTCCCCGGGAACCAGACCCTTCCTGCTCACTGCCCTGGGCTCACAGGGCAGGTGAACACTGAGTCCAGAGAGGGCTCAAGGTCAGTAGCCCCACAGCAGGAAGACAACTCGGGGACTGGGACCAGCCTGGAAAAGCCAAATGCAGAGCAGCTCCAGCAACAGACCCACGGGTGAATTAAACGTCCACACTGGCCTAAAATTGTCTGTTCTCCAAGGTTCACGGCACTCAGCCATGGCTCTTCCTGCCACCTGGGGAACCCTCCCCAGCAGCCAGGAAACTTTGATGTTAAAGACACAGGAAGAAGCTGCCAGGGACATCTGCACATTTAAAAAGCAAAAGCCCTTCCCTTGAAGCCCCTGGGCCTGGCCAGGGCCACCAGCCGGGGAGGAGAGCCTCCTTGTCTTCGTTCATCTCTAGTGAACAACAAAATAGTTAAAAGTTTTTGTCTAAAATGATGTGTTTCCTTCCTGGAAAAAGTGACCTCCAAAGAACTGATCATCTTTCCTTTGTACACCCCAGAATTCCCACAAGAAATCAAATATAATCCTCTTTAAGAAGCTTTAAATAATTTTGAGCTTTCTTATTGACTTATTAAAATGCAGCTTAAAATGCGCCTTCGATGCAATCCTTTTACAAGGGTCAGGGATATAAAAGTTGAAGGAATATGATTAGCAGGTCAGTGGGAAAGGCGTGCAGAGTCAGATCCAATTCTGATTCTTTCAAAGAGAGCCCCCCTCAGGCATCTCTAAGACCCCCAGCCCTGCCACCTTAAGTCACGTGGGCCATTTTTGCGGCCCCATGCCCCACATTCGCCACCAACTCAGTATTTTGCAAATCATCCTTTGTACAGGAAAACCTGCCACCATCCCGTCGGTGTCCCTGGCCGCCTCCCCCCTCGGAGTCATCTGTGAGCAGCCCCCTGGTCTTAATGACTGAACTTTCTCAGAAACGCCTTTGTTAGCAGCTTCAAAGAGCTTGCGCATTCCCAGGGCAGCCTTTGATCCCTGCATACTTGAGCAATGGGAACTTGGGTGAACCGCCATCTGTACCCCACGGTGGTGAGTGCGGCCCCTTCCTGGGAGGAAGGGACCCTATGCCAGAGCAGGGAATAGCAGGTTTGGGTGAGTGAATGCTCAAAGGCCTTCATGAGTATGCGACTGCCGAACAGGAAGTCAAAGAAACAGGGGAAAGCACACACTTCCGGGCCAGCATCCAGCCAGTGAACCCCACGTCTTCCCTAGGCAGGCAGGAGACACGGCTCTGGGGGCACAGATCTGAAACACACGACGCACTTTGTGCTTAACCAAGCCAGGTTGTTGCACGTGCAAAACCTCACATGGACCAACTGCAGTCCTGCAGGACACTTTGATACACGTAGGGCACCCTGACTCCATCCCTGGTGCCAGGTGGTCAGGAGAGGCCCTGGTGGGGCCAACAGGAAGTCCAGATTCAGAGGTCAGGGGCGAAGGGTCAGCCACAGCTCCCAGTGTGATGAGGAGCCCCCCACAGCCCAGCCAGGGCACCTCACAGAGCCTCTGGTTTCCACGGGTTTGCCTCGGCTTAGAACCACTCTGTCCAGACACAGGAAGCTACTCCGCTAGGTACATAGTTTCAGGAGTTTGCGTCCACGCTCAGGAGCTGTGACTGCGTGGGTTGACGTCTGAGCCTTGTGCCTCACCCCCTGACCAAGCCACCTCACCCTTCTTTGATGCAGCGTCCCCCCAGTGGGACGCCCGGTACAAATGGCCTCTTTAGAGTTCCCAAAATTTTTTCATGAGACTCGCATTAGAGAGTGCCCACCACGTGTCATTGTCAACCACACGGAACTGTTGGTTTTGCAGGTCCAAACTATAGAAACACTGGCAATTCATACAGGTCCGGGGGATTCTTTGCCCGGTGCTAGACACCGGGCAGGTGTGAGCCGCTGTGGTTACGCTGGTGTTTGCACCTGCTATCCCGGGGACACTCTCATCGCTGGGCTGCGTCTGAGTCCTGTGGCCCCGTCACACCCTCACCCACACTGCAGCCCAGCGCGCTCGCTCTCCACTCAGGAGCCTCGCAAAAAGCGTCCTTGGTGACCAGTCACCCGTCCCCAAAACCTCCCCGAGAGCAACACACTGACCTCCCTGCCCAGCCACACGTGTGTCCAGCACTGTGCTCAGTGCTGGGACTATGGAGTTGACAGACACAGTTCCTGGTCCCCAAAACTTGTGATTATTTAAGAGACAGAGAAAGAAGCACCTAGTCATAGGACAGAGTAACGGGAGGGGCTGTGACAGGGTCTTCTGCTCTGACAGATTTAGCAAATAAAAATTGCAGGGTGCCCTGTAAAATTCAAATTTCAGAGAAATGACAATTTTTTTTAGTATGAGCGTGTCTCGAATATCATATAAGGCATATTTATTTTGGCACAGGGCATACTTATTATTCATTATTTATGTGAAATTAGAATTTAACTGGATGTCCTGTATTTTACTTGACAGCTAGGTAGGAAAGACACAAAGAAAATCCTGGTCTGTCTTCAGAGGGGGTGCCAGCGATGATTGACATCTCTGTCATAAATCGCTTGGACTAGCTGGCTCAGTGACACATACCTGTAGTCCCAGTTATTTGGGAGGCTGAGGCAGGAGGCTTGATGAACCCAGGAGTTCAAAATCAGCCAGGAAATATATATATTTTCACTTGAAAAAAATTAAGTAGAAATGCAATCCACTAGTCAACTGGAGGATTTTTAAAATAAAATAAAGCCAAAAATAATCATTGGAATTGTGCAGCGACTCTGGTACATTATCAAGAGGTTGGAATGCATCTACCTTTCAGGTAAGAACTATGGGTCCCTGATGAGAAGATGTTCCCGGCAAAAGAAAACAGAGAGGCTAGGGATTTAGCTCAGCAGCACAGCGCCTGCCTGGCATGCCTGCCTGGCATTGTGAGTTCGATTCCCAGTACTGGAAAAAAATCAAATAAAAAAAAAAGGAAACAGAAAAAGCCCGCACACCCAGGTTAACTGTAACCTGGGCTGGCCAGGTGTCTGTCACCAACCTTCTTGACTGTGCTTGCAGCCCAGTGTAAGACATCACCCCGGGGAAGAAACACGAAGCTCCATGCCGGGAAGGGCTCTCAGAGTAGTGTGGGACCCGAGGTGCGGACGAGGATTGGGTCTGAGGGGCGGTCCGTGAGGCAGCAGGAAGCAGGGCAGGCGGGAGCTCCAGGGTGACACCGTGGCTTGTGCTGGGTGACTCTGACACTCGCTGGGCATTCCGGGTACGAGGGTCGGCAGCCACCTCCTCCGGGTCCGTCTGTGGGCCCTTCCCGCCCCTGCTTCCGCACAGCACCATTTCCTGGGGCTGGGATCACAGCTGCCAGGGCCCAAGCCTTTCCGGCCTGTGGCTTCTCAACCCATGCCTTGCTTCCCGCTGGCTTAGACAGCCAGACTCCCCCGCCACACTTCCAGGGCCTACAGAAATGTTTCAATTGCTTCTCCAAGCAGGAAAAGGAAAATGCCTCCATTTACAAAATAGCGCTTTCAGTGTTTTAAAACGTACGCGCGAGGCAGGCGAGCCCAGAGCCTGTGGCTGCCGTGCAGTGGCTTCGCCTGTGTGTCCCTCAACATGGGTCAGATGCTCCAGGTGGCGGAATGCTTGGGAAGTCGCCCAGATCTCTTTCTTACAAGGAATAAACACCCAGCCTGCAGGGGCAGCTGCCCAGACACCAGACGTGCAGCAGAGGGAAGGACAGGTGGCCCCCACCCGCTCCTGCCGCTGTCCCCCCGTTGCCAGGCTCGGGCTCCACGTCCGCCCACCACTTTCCTGAGAGGGGACCTTGAGCAGGAGGCCGTGTCACAGAGTCACTGCTTGCTCATCTGTGAAATGGGACTCCCACAAGCTCACCCTTGCTGGGGTGGCAGCGGCTCAGTGAGATCCACGGTGGTCCGCAAATGACAGCTGTTACTGTCGTTCCTGTGCCTCGCGGTGTCTCTGCAACGCCCATCTTAAAAAACTAAAAACGATGGAGCAACAGGCGGAGTCTGAATAAGGGCCGTGAACAGACCATGCTGACGTTCTGGGTTTGTGATTTAATTAGAATTATTTAAGACGATCGCCCTGGGGGTTACAAGAGGAGGAAGCTGGGGACCTCTACTATTTTTGCAATTTCTTCTGAGTCTCCAGTTATTTCCACATTAAAAGATTTTTTAAGGTGGGTAAATGGAATATCTTTTATGAAAGGAAACGGTGAAGCCAACAAAGGGGGAATGGACTTCGCACGTGACCCCCGCTTTCTGGAAGCACGGGGAGCTCGTGCGTCCCCCGCGCCTGCTCAGCTGCCGTGGTATTTCCCTTCATTATGCCAGCGCCTCCGAAGTAAACCTCTCTAATTTCCTACACCACAGCTATTTATTTAAATGCTAACTCGCATTATGAAGTGATAATCCACACGCGCAGGAGATAATTTATGAAGCATTTAAATTAAGAGGAGCAGCTAATTGGGAGCATGTGTCTTATAAGCCTTGCTAACACCAGAAAACTACAAATTAGGGGGGAAATGGGCAATGCTGTTATCTCGCCTTCATATTCTTTTGTAAGACACTGGGTGGGGAATCTCTGTGAAGGCACAGCCAGTCCACCTGCCCCTGGAGGGGCTCCGCTTCTGGCCCTGGTCCTCCGGCTCCTCCCAGACACCTCACCTCCCCCCACCACCACACTGGCTCACATCAGCACCACCCTTTCTTCTTAGAAAGCTTCTCGGCTGCATTACAAAATTCAAACAGAATGATAGGTGCTTTTAGCTCAGCAAGGCGGCACACGCCTACTTAGGAGGCTGAGGCAAGGGGATGACTTGAGTCCAGGAGTTCAAGACCTGCCTGGGCAATATAGTGGGACCCTATCTCAAATGTATATACTTTTTAGGCATTTATGCCCAAAAGAAGAAGAAAGGAGAAAGAAAGGCAACTTGAGGGAAGGAGCAAAAGGCTAGAAAATCAAAATAAACGTGCAGTTTATAGTTATTCTGATCCCTCCCATTGGAAAGGGCCTGCCCAGTTTGGGCACATAGGCCGAGGGTTCGTGCCCCAAGCTGAGGGTGCTTGCTCACCAGTGCACGTGTGTTTGTTCACTTATTCTTTCAAAAGCCATTACGTTGCCAGGTGTGGTGGTGTATGCCCATAATCTCAGCACTTGGGAGGCTGAGGCGGGAGGATTGCCAACAGTTTTAGGCCAGCATGAGCTACATAGTAAGCTCAAGGCCAGCTGAACTACACATTGAGACCCTGTCTCAAAAAAATGGGGGTAGGAACAGGGGGAATCCCTGGGCAGATGCTGGCCATGGCCAGCCGTAAGTCTGGCCCCAGGCACACACTGTAGTAACAGTGTTTATTGATCTGCTAGCGATGGATTGGGAAATTAGTGTATTTCCTTTAAGTATGAAACTGTAAAAAACCTGAATGTTTTTACTGTTAGAGAGGGAGACAGTAGTCTGGGCTCTGGAGATGTCCACGAGGGTGGGTAAAGCAGGCTGCCGCTTCCCACGGCACCTGCCAACGCTTCGCTCGCTGCCCAGCAGGACGAAGCCCTGAACCCCTTCCGCTGCCTCCAGTTCAGCTCCCTGGGCCAGAGGCCCCCCACACACCTGTGCCTCCGGCAGGTCTGGTTCTCCCAGGCCAAGCCAGGCAAATTTGTGCCCATTCTGATTGGCAGCCCCGTCCCAGATGGTCGGGACACCCGGAGCCCGCACCCCTGTCCTCGGGCTGACTCGTGCTTCCCTATAGGCCCGAGCCTGTTCTGGAGGCCGCAAGGCTGAGTGTGCGGGACACCAGCGTCACTTCATGACTGTGTCTTTGGTCACCAGGGATGGGGACTTTTCCCACCCCCTTTGCATCCTGGGCTAGTGACCTCTATTGTCCCTTGTCCCTGGGGTCTTCTGCTGGGCTGGGCTGGCTCCTGCAGTGAGTGATTTTCACCTTACAGCTGAACCCTCAGTGGGGAAAGACCACTTCCGTCAGATATTGAGCTGGGTGGCCCTGGGGGGACGCTTGAGACTCTGAGCGCATCCAGCAATTCATTCCAGCTCCCCATCAGTGGGTAAGCACCGTGAAGATGAGCCCCAGCCTCTCCCCACCACCAGGTGCAAGGGCTGGCCTGTAGGGGACGCCCAGGGATCCATGTGCATTCATCGCCGTCGAGCCTGTTCCGGGTCTAGCCGGGGGCTGCAGAGTAGGCCAGGAGAGGATGAGGCAGGAGGATACAGAGCTGAATACATGTGGAAAGGTGGCTGGGCCGGGATGGGCATAGCATGGCAGGTGGGCACATCAGACAGTGGGTATGGGACTGAGGGTCCACCCACCTATGCGAAGGGCACGTTCCCTGCATTTGTGACATTGCACTCAGTGAGGACCCTTTGGCCGAGTGGCTGCCTCCCCAAGGCTCAAGCTGCAAGCTATGCTCACAGATCCACAAATGTGCACTTTCGGGGTGGCTGGCAATGACATCAGCACCGCTGGTGGGCTGTTGTGTGGGGCAGAAGCTTATTTTACGGTGCATCTGAGTAACGCACAGATTCACAAAGTACGCCCGCTGAAATGGCCCTAGTCGGCGTCTGACGGGTACAGTGAACAAGCGAAGCCAAATTGGAGGGAAATACAACAAACAGGAAGCATAACGTTCTTCAAGTTGTTCTGGGGTAGCTCACAAGCCACACCTCCAGACATCTTCACTAGGAAACGGGCCTGGGCTCCTTCTCCCTGCCCCCGGGGAACCCACTCCCGTTGCACAGCTCTGTAAACAAGGCCAGAAGTCCCGCTGCCAGCTCACATTGGGAATCCAGAGGCCCGCCGTGTGGCAGGTGCTAACTGCTCCCTCTCTGGGCCTCTTTCTTCTCTCCCATAAAAGAGAGGCGCGGAGATGTTCCGTAAACGGATTTTAGGTACCCGCCGCGTGCGAGGGACCACAGCATCTTCTCCGGGTTTCCTTGATTTCTCCTCTTCCTTAACATTGGCAGAGAAAACTGGAAAGGACCCTTGGGGCTTTTAAAAAAGTACTTACTGTATCCTCAAGGACACAGGCTCTAGAGCGGCGACAGGGGAGATCGCAGGCGCTCTGCCAGGTGGAGGAAGCCGTATAACAAAAGCCCCGGCCGCCTCACGCAGGAAGCCTGTCTGTCTTTAACAAAGCATTGCCTGCACACACCAGTAATTGCCTTGTTATGGCCATTGGCGTCATCGTTCATCGGCCGGTCTGGGAAGGGCCCAGGAGAGCAGTTCCGCCTTTGCCAAACCAATATTCCCCGCGACAACCTCCTGCAGGCTTCCCTTTGCTGTCCCGGTAGAGTAAATCCTCCGTCACTCTTTGCTGAATGATCATGAAGACATGATTAAAGCTCCAGATTTATAGCTTCTTCGGACTTGAGGAATCAAGCTGCTCCTGCTGCTAGGACCTGCTCCCCCCTTAGCTGCTGGGGACCACGCAGTGGGGAAATCGGGTCCCCAAGCTGGAAGGAAGCCTGCTGAATCAACTGCAATTAATGCATCAGCCAAATTGCAGCTGGTACCACCGGCTGCCCCGAAAGTTCTGGACAACAAGCCCCACCGCCAGGGAGAAAGGCAGGGGAAAGTCGGCCCCTGCACCAGGCCTGTCCTCGGCCACCCACCTTGTGGGGTTTGTCTAACCAGGAAGCAGGCCCTGTGCCCTGACCCTCCTCATGTGTCCCGTAAGCATCCTCCAAGTATCAATTATGTGTTTGTTTTTTGTTTTTTTTTGGATGTAATGGGATTAAACCTAGGACCTCCCGCGTGCCAGGCCTCATACAACTCCCGGCTGTTTAAAAAAATTTATTTTTACTTTGAGACAGTATCTCACTCACTAAATTGCCCAGGCTGGGCTCGAACTTGCAATCCCCCTGCCTCAGCCTCCTGAGTAGCTGGAATTACAGGTGTGTGCCACTGCACAGACATACAATTCCTCTTAAAGCATGACCCAGCATGTGTGGCCTGTTCCTCCTGAGTGACGCCTGGTGTCAGAAGTGAACTTTCTGGTGGCAGTCAGAGGACATGCAGCATGTTGTCACTGTCACTGTTTTTAAGAGCTAACTTTCTTTTCACACTTGCAGTGAGCCGGGCATCGAGCCCAGGGTTTTATGTCAATAAACGTTCATACTTTTTAAATGTTCCATTTTTATTTGGCCGGCAATCGCGTAATATAAACTGACCATTAAAATGCACAGTTCAGGGGAATTCGGCACATTCGCAGTGATTACATCTGCCTAGGGCTGAACCTTTTCATTACCCCAACAGGAAGCCTCACCGTGGGGGTCACTGCTCGTTCCCTTCGCCCCAGGACTGGCAACCACTCTTCTATGTTCAGTCTCTGTGGATTCCCCGATTTCAGATACTTCCTATAAACAGAACCAGCTAATCCGTAGCCTCCTGTACCTCGCTTTCCTCCTTTGGCATAATGTCTCCAAGATTCATCATCATCAAGGCATAGATCAGCACTCCTGTCCTTTTTTATGGCTGAATACTATTCTACCACGTGGCTCTACCATAGTCTGTGTCCATTCATCCGCTGGTAGATGTCCGACGACTTTCTGAGGTGGGTGTTGTAGTCATTTCCACTCCCCAGGGGAGGTCTTAGGAAGCAAAGCCACTTACTTAAGGCTCAGGACTCAAAGGAGAGGAAGCAGGTGTGGTTGGGCTGTCTGACTGCTGAGCTGCTCAGGCCTGCGGCCTGGGTTCAGAGCAAAGGTCGAGAGCATCAGCAGAAAGCACATGCGGGGACTTTCCCCTCACATCACAGCCAGCACAGCCAGGCCGGCCCTCCCAGGACCTCTGCAGGGGTCGTCCGTGAGCCCCGCTGTGGACAGAACCCCACGGAGGCTGGTACTGGCTGGAGAGGCCTCCAAGACCTGGAGAGTCCGGCCAGGTTCCTCAGAGGTCTTTAGCAAGTGCACGCTCACACATACACACACACACACACACACACATGTACACACTCACATACACATATACACACTGCATAATACTTTCACATACACTCATATGTTCACACACTCACATACACACATGCACAGGTATACACACACACAGTCACATGCATGCCCACAATTCTCACCCTTGCACACACACGTGTACATGTATACACACCCACATGCATGCACATGTGCACACATGCACACACACACACTCACATACACATATATACACGTACACACACCCACATGCAATATCACATACACTCACTCATACACACACTCATATAAATGCAACACGCAACATATGATCTCACATACTCACACATATATGCATTCCCATACGCTCACATATACACATACACACTCATATATACCTCTGCATCCACCATAACACAAACATATCTCTCACACACCCATACAGACGCAAATTCGTAGGACCTCCACACGCACTCACACATAGGCCCTATCCACCCACACAGATTAGATGCATGAGAATAAATTAGACAATTCCAGGGTTGTAAATTCAGTTGCTACCAGGAAAGTGGGTCACTGGGTGTGCAGATTTTCTTTAAATTTTTGCCCGGGGGAGTTTCCTTCCATGACCTGGTCTGGATCTCAAATCTGCATGTGTCTTCACCCCTGGCCGTACTCGAGGAGAGAGTGTGACTTCAAAAGGACTCAGCCGTTTAATGATTTTCCCCACACTTTTCTCTCCTGCACACACCGTCGGTTCTCCATGCTACTTGAGAGATCAGCCAAAGGTCCTCTGCGTTTCCCAGTGTCGGCTACCTCCACCTATCCTGTCGTGCAGCTACTAGCCACCGTGCCAGTTAGAGTCCTGTGAGTTAAACTAAATTAGGGACCCAGGCTTTCCTTCCATAGCCAGAGCTCAAGGGCCTGGTGTCCCTGCAGGGGTGTGGCATCCCCAGGAGGAGGGGCAGACTCAGAATCCTGGGCCAACACCCCAGAGTCTCCCTTGCCTCTGACCGCGGAAGGAAAGGGTCACTTCCATCTGGGCTTAATCCTCAGCTTCCACAGTGGAGGTGAAGTGGGCAAAGAAAGCCATGGGGGAAACACAGCCAAAATTCCTGGTGTGGTGACAAGAAGGCGGAAAAGGGGGAGATGGGTCCGCCATGCCCCCCCGCACCCGCGCCAGGTAGATGCAGGAGGAGGAGCAGCCTTCCTGGCCTGCCGGTAGGGAAGAACTTGAAGGCTTGTCGCTGGGGGGCAAGCAGCGCTTCTTTGTGACCGCGGCCGGCGGGGTGTGTGCAAACCTGCCTGGCTCTTACGTCCTGATTTAGGGCCTGGCAGGATTTTCATTGCCTCACCCCGGATCTCGCATGCGCTGCGGTACAGAGACCCACGCCGACAGCCCAATGCTGTTCTGTGGCTCTGAGCTTCAGGGAAAATGGGACCATAAAATATGACAGGGGAGGGAGGCAGGCCGGCAGGAAGAAGCGATCGGGGCTGTTAGACTTCTAACTGCGCCTGGGAGACCCAGACCCTGCAGTCCCGAATACCAGATTAATTATGCCCAACCCGAAGGTGCAGGCTGGTTGCCGGAAGGGAAGAGGGTGTTTTAGGAGCTGTTTGTATCCGAGGTGGGGACCAAAGAGACTGCGCGTGGCCGCTCCCTCCTGCCGCCGTGCTCCCTTGCTTTCTCTCTGCCTCCTCGAGAAGCAGACAGAAGCAGTTTGTTTTTTTTCCGACTGCCGGAGGAGACTTGAAATATGACGAAGGTGGAGCGTGGAACGCTCCCTCCGGCCCTGCCCCGATGGCACACGCGCAGACATAAAAAGCAAATACCATCAGTAACCTGTCGCCGGAACCCGGCTGCAAGGCGGGAGTCTCTCTCCCTGCCGGGGCTGTTAGTGGCGATGTATTTCTCCCTACACTAAGCACCATCTTTCCCAAGGCTGCATTACAATGATTTATAAACCCCATTTCTGGGGGAAACGAATAGATCAAAGTGAGGAGAAAAGAAAAGGCAACGGAGCAGCTGGAGGAAGATATTGAAGCATGAAACAAAAACACAAATGAAAAACTAGGCAGCGACACAAGCCAGCTTTTCCTCGCTGCACTTTTATCAGAGAGAAATAATAGCAAAACCTCGATTCTCATCCTTTTCCTTCCCGCTTCCTAAGACGGGGCCTCCTGTCAGCTTCCAGCGTTCTTTAGAAGGTTCGCTTGAATGCATCTCTGGAGTCTGGCTGGATGCCCCGAACAGAACCGAGGAGATGCCCTAGGGAGCGTGAGCCCTCGGGTACAGGGCCGGCTGAGGGTGGGGACAGGGCGCACAGGCATGGAGGCACGCCGGCCAGGAGGGAGAGGAGACGTCAGGAAGAGGTCAGGCCAACCTCCCGGGGGAGGCCACCTGGGCAATGGGTGAGGAAGGAAGGACACGCAAGGCCGCCACGCACAGACTCGCTCCTCCGTGGCCGTGTACCACAGGAAGTGCTGTTTTGTAGTCATGCGTTGTGTGCCTGTCCCCATTAGAACGGAAGCAGGGAGAGGCAGCTCATTTGCTGTCCCATTCACCCCACCCCCAGGGGTGATCCCAACTCTGACGGAAATTCATGCCAGGTTCCACACCCCACACCTTGTCGTTTAATCTTCACGGCACCTCGAGATACGTTGATGGTCCTCATGTTACAAACGGGGGTAGGGAGGGTGGTTCAGCGACTCGCTCAGGGGCAGACGGACACCAAGGCTGCGGCCGGAGGACAACCTGGGTCTGGGGCCCTCCCCAAGTCCTCCAGTCAGGGCTTAAAGCTTCTCACTGACACCCGCATTGTGGAGGGGCTGAGTGGGAGAGATCTGGGGTTTGACACTGTCAGGAGCAAAGTCCTGTCCCTGACGAGGCCTAGCAAAGGTCCAGATCGAACCTGCAAGCAGAACAAAGAGGCACCTGCTTCTGCTCCTGATGTCGCCAAGCTGCGCTGCACGTTGGATTCGCCAGAAGTCTCCTCTGTCGCCTTCTTTTTTATAGGCCAACCCCGTAAGGCAAGATCTGCAGCCAGGGCGGAATTTCATTAGGGCCGTGGCGCTCTGCGCTGCCCTCACTGCAGGTGGCTCTGGGGTGGTCTGGGGACACTCACCATGATCGTGGCTTGGCTCAAGGACAGACTGAGGTCAACGGATTGAACTCAGAGCCCACTGGTCTACCAGAAGGCAGAGACACTAGACGGTGGCCTGTCCTTGTCCCCTCCATGGCAAAAACAGTGCTGGCCCTTGGGTACAATTAAAGGCGTGCCATTTTCTTAAAGCCCATGTACATTTTATATAATAAGTAATGCTCGTCTTCCTTCTTGATGAGGTCGTCCCTTCTAGAAAAAGATTCATCATGCGTAACTGTTCAAAAGGGCATCACATCCAACAAGCACTCACTTGGGAGAAAATGAGATTTGCTGACGGCTTCAGGGTTACAGCTACCCCTGAACTAAAACACAGTCTCCAGCCCATAGTCCCTTCATCCACAGGCAGGAGCCCCAGCAGCATTGGAACCCTTCGGCTGGAAAAAGAAGCTTAATCCCACTTTACTTGTGTGGGAAAGAGAAATCAAAGTTTCACCCTAGAAGTTGAAAGAAACTAAGCCGCCTTATGAGGCTTGCTCAATATTTCAGAACGCACCTCGTTCCCAGGATGGCAAGCTACTCCCTATGTTTTCATCCTGATCTGACTTTTAAAAGATGAATTACAAACCACCTGAAAATTGGAGTTGATAATTGAAATATTGATAAACTCTTTCCCATAAAGAAGCTACTAGAGCCTGCAGTAATAACTAGGAAATGGGGAAAAAATAATAATGCTTTTTTCTCTGCTTAGCCAAGAAATACAATGGCAGAGTTTATTGCTTACAAAACACAACTGCCTTTCCTCAAATTGGATACAAAAATGAACCCTGATAAATTACGACACCCCTAAATTCCAGAGAACGTACATCAATTATGAGGGGTGCCACCCCCGTCCTCTGGGCAGCCTCCTTATTAGGACCATAATTTACTATTATTATGCTTTGGTGCAAATACGAGAGCTGATAAGATGCAAATCTATTAAAACAAACGTCCTCTCTCTGAGTCAGTAAGGGACAACGTTCCAAAAGAAAGTATTGTAAATTAGAAACGCAAATGGCTCTTAGACACGTAGAAGTAGACACCAAAAGGTAATTAAGGGGGGAAACGTCTGGTATAATCCAGGCTTTCTGAATTTCACCCCAGACTCCAGGAATAGCCGTTAAAGAGGGCAGCGAGGTACAGGACGGGAGCCCGTCATCGGGTGCTCCTGAACCCACGTCTCCAGAGCGGTGCTTTTTTATGGAGAGAGATGTTTGGTCCACCTTAAGCAATGACTCTTTCAGCTTCAATCTTAGCCGACATGAGATACAATTCCCTCTTCCAGGGACACGAATTATCTTGGCTTTTTAAAAAGCTGAATGGTCAGCTGGGGGAGGGTTCTAGGAGTCACTGAGTTACCCCTTGCTCTTACAGCAGAGGAAACCAAGACACATTGAGGACACGCAGGAGGGAACAGGTCATTGCCAGAACCACCCAGCTTCATGGCCCTGATCCTTGGCAAGAGGAGCCCAGCGGGTCACACGTACCGAGCCTCACCTGAAGCTAACGCAGCCCTGCTCAGCGCTCTACAGACGTCTTATTAGAGAAGGTGCAGAGGTTTGAGGGGCAGAGGGTACCATCAGGCATCTAGTCTACCTTCCCCCTACGGCGTAATAGTTGTCCCCTGGGAAATCCATACCTCACCAGGTGAGCCCAACTTCTGGGGCAGAGCCACTGGCACAGCCACTCATCACATTCTTGGGTGTCACACCTGATGGGGACCCAACATTGGGATCTAAACAACAACAGCAACAAAATCCAAGACACCCTCTTCAAAGACTTAAAAATCACTACCCAATTCAAGTTGCGACTTTTCTACCCACCTTCTCCGTTTTTCCCTACTGGAGACTGAACCCAGGGCCTTTACACTGAGATACATCCCCAGGCCTTTTTTTCCTTTTTATTTTGAGACAGCGTCTTCCTAAGCACCCAGATAGGGCTCAGACTTGTGATCCTCCTGCCTCGGCCTCCCACAGTGCTGGAATTACAGGCCTGAGCCAACATGCCAGCTCTTTTCTTCTCCTTTACTTGGACCGCCTCTTGGCATCTTCCTTGTTTCCCTGTTTCTCCATGTGCAATTGGCATCTTCCTTGTCTCCCTGTTTCTCCACATGCAATTTCCTTTGCCTGTAAGTCCTTCTTACCACATTTGCCCACCAAACTCCTAATCACCCTCCCACAACTCAAGCATCAAAGGGAGAAAGACTGACAATACCAAGTGTTGACGACAATGTGAAGCCACTGGAACTCCATACACTGCTGTGTGCAAGAGGGAACAGCCCCTCTGGGACCAGTCTGGCCTCACAAACTTGAATGTGCATCTGTCCTATGACCTAGGAGCCCCTCTCCTTGATATTTATCCAAAAGAAATGAAAGCACATGCCCACAAAAACATCTATGTGGAAGTTAATTACAGCATCATTCACAGTTGCCCCCAAACGACAGGCACACTCACACAGGGGGAAACTCCTCGGAAATGAACAGCACGGCGGAACCGATACACGCTACCGCACGGCTGAACTGCAAGCACACTGCGCCAACGAGAGAAGTCAACATAGAAG
Source organism: Chinchilla lanigera (assembly GCF_000276665.1). NCBI lineage: Eukaryota > Metazoa > Chordata > Mammalia > Rodentia > Chinchillidae > Chinchilla > Chinchilla lanigera. The sequence continues at coordinate 1,866,489 of NW_004955513.1, read as the reverse complement.
ACTGTGTCCTCTACGGTTCCCTTTCTAGGAGATTCTAGCACAGATAGAACTGGCACAGCAGAACGCCATCTGTTGTTGCTGGTGTTGGGAACTGGCCTGGAAATCAAGAGCAGAAGGTATAAGGGAGATTCTACAGTGGGGAAATCGCTCCATCTTGATGACGGGATTGTACAAAATTACCAAAATTAACCAAACTGTATACTTAAAATGGCTGAATGGTGTTGTATAATACCTTCATAAACAACAAAAAGGAAAACTTTTTTTTTAAAAATGCCTTGGCAGTGGTAGGAATAGAACCCAGGACCTTGGGCATCCCAGGGAAGCACTGTACCATGAGCCAAATGAGGATAACATTTTAAAACCAACTCCAGTCTGGCCACTCTGGACGCCCGCTCTGACTTTCTGCGTCTGGGCTGCCCTGTCCTTGTCACGCCCTGACTGTTGGACTTTTCCCACACCTTCGTCACTAGGTCATGTGTGTCCGTTTCCGGGGTGTTCTAGAGGCGGGGCCTCTGCCACACCACTGCTCAAAGGCAGGAGACTGTGCTCATGGGGCACTGAGCACGTTCCACCAGCATCCTAAGCTTGGATGTCCTCATCTCGTCCCCACAGAAAGCCCAGGGCAGGTGTCACCACCACAGCTTTACTAAGAATCAGAGGCCCGGGGGGTTAAGCTAACAACACCTCCTCCACACCCCACAGCTTGGAGAGGCAGGGCCGCGTTTCCGAACCAGCTCTGCCTGAGTCCAGCTGTGCCTTCTGTGTGGCGGTGACGCTCCCTGATGTGACATGCTGGGGAAAGAATGACAACAACGGTTTTATTGAACCTAACTGAAGGCGGGAGCCGTATCATTCCTCTCCCACTCTGTCTGAGGCCACAGCCCTTCCCACTGGGGTCACACAATACACACTGTGTGATGTACGCTTAATATCTGTGTGTGTGTGTGTGTGTGTGTGCACAAGTGCATGCGTGTGCATGCGTGCATGTGTGTCCTCTGCCCACCACAGCTTGAGCTTCCCTCTCCCTCTTTATGAATTAAACCAAAAGCTAAATTAGTCCTCAGCCCCCGAGAGCAGTATTACCTTGCAAACAGCTAGCACCGCCAGGTTGTCATCTAATTAAGCCACGCTCCCAAACAAAGCACATAACGGTGTCACCACATTAACAAGAGCCCCCTCCTCTCGCAGCCCCTTGCTGCAGAATACAGTGGCTCCCTGTAAGACAAATCATGCCGCCGCCGTTGTGCTAGCTGCACTCCTAAGTAGGAGTTTTTCCTCCAGCAGATACCCTTTGAATGCTCGGTGGTTTTATTAAGAAATATTCTAGGGCTGGCTGCAGAGAGGCAGCACCAGGTTGGTTCTTTCATCCACCCAATTTTCTGGTGTGTTCTAGCTTTCGGCATCCTAGAAATCCCCCGCTCCGACATCGGTGTGGCACTCGGTGTTTGAAGTCCCTGAGCTTGCTGCTGTCAGCGGCCGAGTGTGCGGTGGAGAGGAGCGCTGGGCTCGGGCACAGAGCACGCTCCCAGGGTGTCGCAGTGCTTGGGGGATGGGAACAGCCGGGGACAGACCACTCCCTCCTGGTAGCAAAGACAAAGCCCCACGAAGGCCACTTGACACTTGTCTATGTCCTGCTTTCAATTATTTGCTAGGCATAAGGGGGAACTGGCCGGAGAACAGTGTGTTTGCTTTTTACCCTGGTAGGGGTCCCCGGAAAGAAAAAGCAATCAATTAATTCGACCTACTTCACTCTCAGCATCCCCCAAAAGAGGCCGGCTCTAAGTGACAGATGGCGGCCTGGGCCTTCCACCTGCATTCCAGGCCGGGTTTTGTTCATTAGTCACTTTTTCAGCCGGGGGAACACAGAACGCAGAAGCGGCAGTGGAGTGCAGGATCTGGAGAGAGCCCCAGATGGGTCTGCACCCTTGTTTCCCTGCCTTCCTGACTCTGAGGCTGTGGAAGAAGTCATCTCACCTCCTGCCTCAGTCTTCTCTTCTGTGAAACGGGAGAACAAGTCCCCCTTTGGTAGGGCTTCTGATGAGATGATGTGGTAACACTACTCCGAATGCTACATGATCCCACGCAGATGCCAGGAACGGAAGGGCCATGCCCGTGTAGCTGCCGTTGACATGGAGACCTCCCACGCACGTTCACCAGGCCAAGCCAACCTGCAGCAATGGGGTGGGAAGACCCCCAACTCCTAGTTCTCCAACCAAACTCCCTGCTTTGAATTCAAGCCTCAGAGGAAAAAGGGCACCTCAGAAAGAAAGGAACTCAGGGCTTGAACAAAAGGTGGGGAGGCTTATCAGTTCTGAAATCAAAGCTCTGCCTTTTTAGGGAACGTGGGTCCTCACAAAATTAAAAATAGGAAAGTACATGATCAGGCAGTCCAACTACTGGATATACAGCCAAAAGAAAATCAATGCTGAAAAGAGATCTCTGAGCTGGGCATGGTGGTGCATGCCTGAATCGCAGCACTCAGGAGGCTGAGGCAGGAGGATTTGCTGAGTTTGAGGCTAGCCTGAGCTACACAGTGAGACCCTGTCTCAGAAACAAAGAACAAAAATCCACCTGGCTGGCCATGGTTGCTGCCGCATTATTCACAAATGCCAAGATATGGAGATGACTTAAGTGCCCATCAGAAAATGTGGTACAGTGGAATACAACGGAATATTACTCAGCCTTGAAACAGACGGAAATCCTGTCATGTGTGACCACAGTGTCTCTGGCTAACAATATGCATTATGGACTCAAAATCTCCTAAGGGAGTAGATCTTAAACGTTCCTACTACACCACAAAACAAAACAACACAATAGACATCATTCTAATCATTTCATAATCTATAAATGAATTTCAAAATTTCACATTGTACATTGTAAATATACACAAATTTTATTTGTCAATATATTTCGATAAAGCTAGAAATAATTGTGAAGTCAAGGTAAGCACCTCCCGCCACCCCCACACAAAACAGGAAGTAGCTGTTTAGGACACATCTGGCTCTGGCGTGAGTCAGCTCAGCAGACCTGGCAGAAGCACCTCCAGCATTAGCTTCCCCTACCCCTCCAAAAAGCACCCGACCGTGTAGACTGTCCCCCGCCGGTGTGTCCCCGCGAGCCTCCGTGGGCACCTCCTCAGAGTGGACAGGATGCGGACGTCCTGTCCCTCCTCGGCCCACCTGAGCTCCGCAGACACAGAGACCCAGCCTGGGGGTGGCCGCCTCGGGCTGCAGGCTCAGAGTCCAGTCCACCCACAGCCGCTACTCGAAGCTCTGCTTCGTCTCCTTCCCGCAGCAAACTCCCCGGCAGGTTGATCTCACAGCGCTGGGCCTGGTGAGGGCAGGAGGCGGCTGCTCGGCCAGCACTGCAGGGTCACTCAGGAAGGACGACCACCGACCGTTGCACAGCTGTGCTAGCACCACAGTAAGATGGTGACGGGGGTGGCGGAGGACCCTGGCCCGGCCCACAGCCCGCTTCCCCTAAGAGCACCCCAAAAAACGCCTGAGAGACCGGGACAACCCCAGAGGAAGGCTGAGTCATTATGCTTTTAGGAGTGTGCTCGCCTTCGGGACGAGTCATTGGCAGCAGGCAAAGGCAGCAGCAGCCCGAGTGTCTATGGACGGACCGGGATTCAGTGGCTGGATCCGTGTGCTGGAGCACTGCCCGGGCTGCACAGGAACGAGAGGCTCCGCCCCACGCTGTGACAGGCAGGCCGCGAGGACGGAACGCGAAGTGAAATGCGCCAGACCCGAAAAGGCAAACACTGTAGGATTCCGCTGACATGAGGGGTCTGGCGGAGCCGAGCTCATAGCGGCAGAAAGTAGGCGGCTGCCAGGGCCTGGAGCGGGAGGGAGTGGGCAGTCGGGCTTAATGAAGACAGCGTCGCTTTTGCAAGAGGGAGTCCCGGAGACCAGCGGCGGGAGAGCCACAGAGCCATGCGCAGGTGCTTACCGCCACTCAAGCAGACACTTAAAGATGGTTCAGATGGCAGACTGTATGTTGTGCGTATTTTACTGCAATTGTGAAAAACTCAGAAAGAGGTGGGGAAGGCCCATGACCTGCGGAAGTCAGTATTTCACCAGCAGGGATGGATGATTTGCTGCACACGGCACCACAGAGCCAAACATCGCAAGGTTCCAGAGACCAGAGGGCCGGCCCGCGGGACTCAGCCCGGCCCTCCTGCCTCTCCCCGGCTGGCAGTCACTCAGGCATGGACCCCGATCGGGCGCGCCGAGAGTGTGGGCTGCTGATTCCGTTCTCCCTCGCTGCCCTCCTGGCATGAATCCAGCCCATAATTAGGCAGATTCTCAAAGGAGAGAGACTACTTCCTGCCCAAATGACAAGCTGTGGATTATGCAGATATCTTTCCAGATGTGGCATTTGTCTCCCTGGCGATGCTGCAGGTGGCTCTAGGTTTGCTAGGCTCGGAAGCCCCACCCGAGCGTCTTATCCTCACAAATACCTGCTTCCGGGGCATCTGTGAATGCCCAGCGCCTCCATCTGCAAGCTGGTTTTCCTCTCTTGTCAGAAATGGGCAAGGGATGAGGACGAGGTGTTTGCAGAACCCAGGGAGGGAGGGAGAGCCCTTCACCTCACCTCCCATCCCTGGGGCGCCCCAATTCTGGCCTCTGCCATCTATCCAAGGCCACTTCACCTACCCACAGCTCAGCGCAGAGCCGGCACTCAAACAGCTGCTGAAACAGCTCACCGGTTGGTTGAAACAAAATGGGAAAATGGCCCAGAACTGCCACTGACTTCATGCATCACCAGCACGGGTGCAACATACCCGCTCTGCAAACCTCAAAAAGTGATTCTTGAGTGCCAGTATCTTCTGTCCGTGTGTCTGAAAGCTCCGGGCATGTAAGCTGGTGACCTGTTTTCAAAGCAACACTCTGATTGGAGCCTTACATAGCACCCTGTCCTCCTCAGAAAGCATGCTTGCTATGGCTTGGGTTAACACACTGGAAACTGTCACTTTGTGTATATACAAGCAACACCTGCCGGGCGTAGTGACACATGCCTGAAATCCCAGCACTCAGGAGGCTAAGGCAGGAGGATGGCTGTGAGTTCCAGACCAGCCTAAACTGCATAGTGAAACCCTGTCTCAAAAAGACAAAAAGCAAAACAAGAATGGCTAACTTTGCAACAATGTAATAGCCCAAGTAGCACGGTGGCTTCATGTAGGGCAATTAACCAAATTATCCTATTTCACCAAAGGTACCCACATACCAGTTTTAGCTTGGAAGAATTTTTTCAAATGAGTATTAATGTCCACCAACAAATGAATGAGAAATGGTGCTATATGTATATAATGAAATATTATTCAGGTGTTAGAAGGCATGATGGACGCACACATGCTACAGTGTGGGTGAACCTCAGAAACGTAACGCTAAGCAAAGAAGCTCGGCACAAACAGTTACATGCTATGCGATCCTTTTATATAAAATATCTACAGAGGGCAAATCCACCCAGACAACAGGCAGACTGGTGATCACGAGGAGCAGGAGAGAGGGAAATGGAAGCTGGCTGCTTTAGGGACATCGGATGCTCCGGTGTGATAAAGAATTTCAAAACAGAGGTGAAGGCTGCACAAGGCTGGGAACGCTGTAACCGCCACTGCTGTGCGCACGTTAAAATGCTCAGCTGGACGGCGTGTGCATCTTGCCTTAGTTCTGATAATGAACTTCCTTGTCTCCAAGTGTAAAACAACCTAGAAGGTTCGTGAGACTCTGGGAAACAATGCAGCATGAATTCTGACCCAGGCGTGGCTTTTCTTCTTGGACAAATAAGTCGGTTACAAAGCCACTGCGCTGCCCATACCCTTCTGTCCACGCGGGGGTCATCCCTCATCCGCTCTCCTGTGAGTCCTCATTCCTACCTGGCTTCCCCAAGAAGGCAGGGTCTTTGTTGGTCTGACTCCCTGTGTTCTTAGTACCTAGACTGACTCCGGCACATAGTAGTGCCACATAAGGGGTGACTACCGGCAACTGAGTTTCACATGAGACAAGCAAAATGCAGAGAGCCCGTGGGGTTGGTCCGGAGCTTCTCGCCCTGCGACCCCCAGCAGACTGCCCCTTTTCTTGCGAAGTCAGGAGCGGGGCTCAGGGTTTCCATCTCCAAAAGCCCTGGGGAAGCGCATGCCACTGGTCCCCCAGCCACACTGGGAGGAGCAAGCACCCAGGCCTGCCAGACCTGAGCCCTGCTTTTACAAAACAGACAGCAGGTTTCCGGCATTTGAACGGGGCTGTTTGTCTCCCTGTAACTCCAGCTGGCTCTTTCTCCTCGCAGGGAGGCAGCCTAAGCACTTCCTTGTTGTTACCCGGAGGAGGATGATTAAGGTAACTGGCAACTTTTTCCCGTGATTCCAAGGTATGCTGTCATTTCAAGGAAAATACGTCCACTCCAATTCAGAACACTCGGCGTTCAGTGTTTTCTTATGTGTGACGGGAAGGGAGGGGCAGAGGGAGCCTGTGGCCCTCAAAAGAAATACGCTGTTCTTCTCCCTTTGTGTTTCTGAGATGTAAACTCAGCTCGAATCACAGCTAATAAATAGGTCAGCTTGTACTTTCAAAATAAAAACACGCCGTATTTCAGTGGAATAGCAGCTGTACATTAAAAACCTGTCAACTTCACTACAATTTCCCTGAACCCCACAATGCAGTGAGATACCTTGTCACTCAGAGCTGAGCGCAGTTTTACTGAAATATCTCCTTGTCTGTGTAAATAATGAGCAGAATTGCATGAAAATATCTGGCCCACGGCCTCCTTTTCCTCCTGCTTCCAAAGAAGAAACAGTATGCAAATGACAGATTTGGGGGTGTGCTTCTCCACACTCACCTCTGCAAACACAGGTGGGCTGTGTCACACCCCTGGTACGGACTCAGGATGGAGGGGGCAGGAACGGGTGATTATGATGGAAGCAGTGATCTCCACAAGCTTCGAATCAAGGATGCAGGAGCTGCCCCCAAACAGCTATTTTTAGAGCAGACACAGGTGGCATCGAAAAGTGACATCTTCATTGAAAAAGAATGGCCCAGACCCCAGAGGTTTTATGTAAAATAAGGCAACTCACACACCGGCAGGGTTCAAGTCCTAGGCTCAAGCCTGCTTGATCACCTACCATCAGTGGGATCATTTTTGGAGGCAGGGAAGGGTGGAGCATGGGGGATGGAACCAGGGCCTTGCATATGGTAGGCAAGCGCTCCACACGGAGCTGCCCAGCCCCATTGGTGCGATCTCACAGTCTCTTCACCTCTGTGAATCTCCTTCCTATGAGTCTCAAACGACAACAGCAATCCTGGAGGTCCTCACAGGGTGGGTGGTAGCAAGTGAGGTGATGGACTCAAGGTATTTTGTAAACCCTCACACATGATCTACATATTTGCTGTCATGTGTCAGCAATTGGCCAATGACACTATAGCAGAGTTCCCTAACAAGAGGATGGAATTTGGAGTCAGTCAGAGGTTCAGGTCTTCTCCCCACTGCTCAATAGCTGTGTGACTTCAAGCAAGTTTGTATTTCTTTCTGGGCCTTGGTTTCTTTATCTGTAAAATGAGGCTAACAGCTGGAGTACCTGCTCTTGTGGGGTCAGTGGAGGGATATGACCCCAGAATGCATGTTAAACCAGTGTCTGGCTACACACAGAGCTCAGTCGACATGAGCTATTATTGTTGTTACTGGTGCTGTTGTTGCGGTTGCGCTACTGATTGCAATCATGCAAATACTGCTGCTGTTGCCGTTGTTGTTGTTGTTGCTGCTGCTGCTGCTGCTGCTGCAGCTGTTGTTGTTGTTTATTATGGTGGTGTGGTGGTGATGTTGTTGTTGTTGATGATGATGATGTGGTGGTGTTGTTGCTGTTGATGATGATGGTGGTGGTGGTGGTGATGACACTGAGGAGGATGGTGGTCGTGGTGGTACTGACATTGACCATGATGGTGGTGGTGATAATACTGACGATGATGATGAAGACAGTGATGATATTATAATGATGACATTGACAATGATACAGATGAGGAAGAAGAGGAAGACAGTGATGGTCTCTCTTCTTCCCTGACTGGTGATCTAGATCACTGCACCATAGGACCGAAGAATAAAGGAGATGCTAACTGTGGACATGGGAGAGATTTTTGTACCTAGACAGTTGAAACTATCACGGTAACTGGCTTATCTGATGATGAGTCAGGGAGACCGAATCAGACCACAAAGAGCTAGCTCTCTCAGCCCAGAGCTCAGAGCAGACCCTTCAGCTGCTGAGCTGACTCAATTTAAAGCTTCCTGGAGAAGAGGGGCCATAAGCCAGCGATGTAAGCAGGTGAAGGATCAGGAAACCCTGATCCTGCTAACCCTGCGAGGGAAGCCCTTGACGGCCTGGCTGTTTCCTCCCACAGGCCACAGGCCCTTTACTTACAGAGTGAAACATCCTGTTCAACTTCCTTCAAAGCCTTTGTTCAAGAACATTGGTCATATCTGTCACCATCCCAAAAAATACAAGGGAACAGGGGGGAATCCTCTTATTCCTGAGACTTTGCTATGTCGTACCGCTCAGCTTTTCTATTGCTGGTGCAAAATATCTGACACCCACAATTTAAAGGACAGAGAGGTTTATTTCACGCTTGCAGAGGTTTCAGCCCATGCCTAGCTGAGTCCAAGGCAGGAACTTCATGGTGGAAGAGAGTGACGTAGGGGAGACGCTCACTTCCTGGTCACTGGGAAGCAGAGCATAGGGGAAGAGAACCACAGAGAAAGGGGGCATCTCCTCCCAGAAACGAGCACCTATCCAGTGGCTTCCCTGCCCCACCTGCTGGGCGAATGCCCTCCAGTGACAAAGACCACAGCTGCCCATCAGGGACCCGCTTATCAGGATCCTCACGAAGTTTGTTCGTTTCCCTTGTCGAGTGTCCAGTGGGCACGGATGGAGTTGTTAGCTGGGGTCACTAAGCATTTTAGGGAAAGATAAGGGATTGAAATAAGCGTAGAATGTCCAACTGCCTGGGAGTACTGAAGGATGAGGTCATGCCAGGCTCCAGTAAATGCCTGACAGCCAAATTCCTGCCATCTTGGTGGAACAAAAGGCCGAAGAGATGGACGTTAAGCCTGAGGACGGTGACTTCATTGTGGCATCTTCAACTTGACCGGCCATCCACAGGGGGCCCCAGAATGTCAACAGAAACTGGCCTCTTGCACTGGGGAAAAGTGCAGCAGGCACTTGAACTCTCCTTTCTCCAAAAGCGGAGTCAGTTCCTTTCAGTTTTATCCAATGCCAAGTGAACATGGGCTCTCCCTAGAATGCTGAGAACTGGAGGTGAAATTCTCCATCACTAATGATACACTTGGGGAAAGCTTTCTCTGGACAGCGCCGTGATGAACAAGATATGGGCTTCTAACAAAGGTGTGACTCTCTGAACCCCCAAAACGGAAGTGATGGCATTAAGTAAATAAAGCAAGCAGGAAACCTGGTGGCGACATTTGCATTAGCCCTCTCTCTTTCTGTAGCATTAACCTTCATGGGGAGAGGAAGGACCATTTTAGTCAGCAGGGCTGAAAAGTCTCGCTCAGGCCGCCTCCCTTCCTGCTGTTCTGGGGGTCACCATCAGCTTGTAAACACAGCACGAATCATTCCAGCCCACAGCTCCACATCCGAGGCCACAGAAGAAAGGGGCCCCACCCAGCCCGTGTTAAGTGTCTTCAAACAGTGCTCTTTCCCTAGAGAGTCACACCTAATTCAAGCATAATAGTGGGTTTTAGCAAACAGCTCAATGTCCTGTCATAGAAGTGCTCTTTCTAGCCGGGGACCAGACATGAGGTCCCTAGTTTCTCCTTTTGTGCTCAGGCAGGGTGTGTCCCCCTTTAGCTTTGCGGGGCAAATGCTCTAACCAAAAGACTGACTGGAAACAACCCCCAGAACTCCAACAGGGCTCCATGTGCGTTTCTGCTGTCCTTTGACACCTGGGGGCTTGACAGCACATGTGTCACTGATATGAATTGTGTTTCGGTGACACTACTCATGTGGACATTCCACATCTCGATGCGGCCAAGTTGCAAATCATAACTTCCACCTACCTGTGCTCACAGCTTTGCCTTCCTTCATAGCGGAAAAGCCTATCTTTAAGTCTTAAAATCAAAGCGTTTTAAGTTTGAATTGAAAATGAATCTAGACTTTCACAGCAATGCCACAGCTACTATTTACTAGGAAACCGTCTCCCAGGTACTCATTAAACTGTTTATTCACTCATCCAACAAACATTTATTGAATACCTACTTTATGCCACGCACCGCAGGCACTTCGGAGAAACAGTTGAAGATCTGCTTCTTGCCCACAGGCGCCCAGGAGAACCGACACTGTAATGTAATGGTAGAAGCAATGGCAGAAATTCACACAGGACAGTAAAGAGGTGAAAGGGGGGACACAGGGAACATCTCAGAGCAAGGGTCATGGAAGAGTTCCAGTGGAGGGGACCAAGAGCTGAGTTTTAACAGGAGCACCTGTCTATAATCCCAGCACTTGGGAGGCTGAGGCAGGAGGATCGCTGCGAGTTTGAAGCCAGCATGAGCTACATAGTGAATTCACAGCCACCCTGAACTCCATAGCAAAATCCTGTCTCAAAAAAACAAAACAAATAGATGACTGGGGAATAGCTACCTGAGGCCAGGAGGATGTGGTGGATGGTAGAGAAATGGCATCTCAGGAAGGAGGAACAGGCTGTCCACATACAGGTGACCAGTTCATGTCACTTGGGTTCATCCTCACAGAGGGAACAAGCAAATGCCACACATCACAATAACACCCCAGAGAGGCTGGTAAGTAATGACAACCCATAAAGGGGGGCTGCTGGCAAAGAGAACATGGTCTACGGGTTCTGTACCCACAGATTCAACTAACACCAAGTTAAAGTACTCCGTGATGAGCCCGGCATGGTGGCACATGTGGGGGTATCCCAGCCCATGGGAGGCTGAGGCAGCTGAACTGCTGTGAGTTTGAGACCATCTTGAACTCCACAGTGAGACTCTGTCTCAAAAAAACTAAAAAAAAAAAAAAAAAAAGAATTCAGGGAAAAAACTGGGTCTAGACTGAACATGTAGGAGACATTTTTCTCATCTTATTCTATAAACAATATAGTGTAACAATTATTTTCTATGTAACATTTACAATAATGAATCTAGAGATGATTTAAACCACATGGGGGCATAGCATAGGTTATATGAAAATGTTATACCATGTTGTAGTAGTCTGTGGATTTTGATATCCACTGAGGGTCCTGGAATCAGCTCCCTACAGGTACCGAGAGATGCTATAATCACAATTATAGCCACTGACATTAGGCCCTTGTCGTTTGCCAGGCTCTGCACTTAGCCCTTCACATGTGTGACTAAAAACTAGGGTGAACACTTAAATTTTAAAAAGTTTCTTTTAGAGTGGAAGATACACTGTCATTAATCACCCTCACCCCACCCCACTTCAAACACGCTTATCCCAGCACCCTTGCCGCTTTCTGCAGCAGCTCGGGAGTGCTCTTTCCTGACAGTCTTTTATTTGTGCCATCATGGCTGCCTTGACGTCCTGAATCAATTTAAAACATTTCCTTTTCATGGTCATTTTGACCCTGGGGAGAGCCAGAGGTCACAGTGCCAGATGGTGACTAAGGGGGGGAGGACACGGGGTCATGTTTTCACGAGCCTGCTGTTATGACTCGTGTCCAGACTCCCCCCAGAGCCTTGGGTGGTCGTAGGTGGGGCTTTTGCAGAGGTGGCTGGACCTGGAGTGTGTGACTTATTCACCGTGCAGCGCTGGGATTAAGGGTGGGTGATTACTAAGTGGGTTCGCTGACTGGTTTGGCACTGCTCTCATCCTGGTAGGCTAGACAGAGTATAAATGGCCAGAAAGCCACTGTTAACATCCCTTCCCTGCTGCTTCTGCTTCCTCGTGGGCACCAAGCCCAAAGCCCAAAACCAAGTCCTGCGATGCCCCTCTGCCACGCCACCCTGCCTTGGAGCCAGCCAGTTATGGACTGGTGAGCTAAATAAGCCTTTCCCCTTTTAACCTCGGATGTCGGGTACTTTGTCCCGGCAGTGAGGAAAGTAACTAAGACACCTGCCTCCCCGTTGCAGAGCACTCGGCAGCAGCACTCACTGTATTTTTTATCACACCTCGTAAAGACATTCATGAAAGAGCACTTTCAGAACCGGTTCAGAAAGTGGCCAGCATGATGGGACAAATGTGTTCAAAAGAAGTGGGAGGATTTTGGGGAGGGGAGTTCATGGCCATGTGTCTTTTACTGTAGTCAGTTTTTAAAAATTTAAACACTGTATATTTTGATCGCAATGTATGCGTTCATCTCATTTAATTTTCACAGCCCCACGCGGAAAGGGTTACGATCACCCTCTTAGGGACGGGCACTGAGCACTGAAGATGTAAAGTGCGGCTCTGAAGCTCAGGAGAGAGCAAGCAGCAGCGGAGGATTAGGATGCAGATCTAGGTCCGGGGATTCAGCTCCTTGGAACAGCGCCTGCCTGGCAAGCACGAGGTCCCGAGTTTGATTCCGGTACCACACGGAAAAAAGATGCAGATCTGTCCAAGGGCAGGCCCAGCTCCCAGCAAGACAAGGAGCTGAAAATCTCAAATGTGTTTGCAACCGTCCACCCTTCACATCAAAGCCCAGACTCTACTCGCTTGTTGCTAGGTACCCACCCCACTTTGCCCTTTGAGCCCCTCTTCTTTTATACATCACCTTTCCACCTCCCCCATCTCCAATCCAGACTTGCTTATATTATAAGCCCCCTGATGCTCTTTTACTATTTTATTTTGTTTTATTGTCGTTTTGAGACAGGGTCTCACTGTGCAGTTCAGGCTGGCCTTGAGCTCGCTTTGTAGCCCAGGCTGGCCTTGAACTAACAAGGATCCTCCTGCCTCAGCCTCCCGAGTGCTGGGGTTATAGGCGTGTGCTACCACGCCTGGCCCTGCTGCTCTCTTAAAGAACCAGAAATTCTAACAAGGGAATCTGTGTCGGGCTCTGCTACTCGTTCCTTGTTTCTTATAAGAGGTCAGTGGTCGTGTGAATTACTTTTCCCTTGTGTACACTGTATTACTTTTCTTTGATTTCAAAAAAATCTTTATTTTTGGTTCTTAGCAGTTCAACTCTGCCATTCATATTTGTTGTCTTGCTATTTTTCAAGAAATCCTGCTTGAGACTTGCTGAAAGGTACGTCCTTTGAGTAAATTTGGAGAAATGTGGTCATACATGCTAGACTTCAGTTATACTTACTAGACTTCGGTAGCTCCTCACAGGTCCCTGAGACTTACCCACTTTCTTTCAATTTATTGTTTTAACCTCTATTTCTCAACTGGATAATTTTTCTTGATATGTCTTCAAGTTCACTGATTTCTGTTATCTTGATTCTGCTATGGAGCCTATTCAATGATTTTTAAAATTTCAGATATTGTATCTTCACTTCCACTTTTCCATTTTGGTCTTATTGCTTCTTTTCCCTATCTCTTCATTTGTTTGTCAATATAGCGTCCTTTACATCATATTCTACTTATTTATTTATTTATCTACCTATATTTATTTTGGTTGTTTTGAGTCAGGATCTCTGTGTAGTTCAGGTTGGCCTTGAACTCACTGTGTAGCCCAGGTTGGCCTGGAACTCACAGCGATCCTCCGGCCTCAGCCTCCTGAGTGCTGGGTTTACAGGTGTGTGCCACCGCACCCATCTTCCTGCTTCTTTCTGTGTCAGGTAATTTTTAAATATACCTTGGACATTGTGGCTGATACACTGTAGAGACTCTGGGTTCCCTTTTGTTTCTCCTGCAAGTTCGAGTTAGGAAGTTAACCTGGTTGAACTCAAATTGCAAACTACCTTTTCTGCAATGGACAACATTCAAGTCTAAATTCAGCTATTTTAGCCTCAGTGGGAGTTTCTAGTCTTCCCCATGAGACTTAGGCAGAGTTCACTCACTGACTTCTAATGACTGTGGTCGCCCCTCAAAACTGTCTACAGCTTCTTCAACACAGTTCTCACAGAATTCGGATTTCCACCTGAATTCTATATGCGTTGTGCAGCATTAACTTTAGAATGCTCTTGGGATAAAAGTTACTTTTAAAATTGGAAAATCACCTGCTGTTCTATGTATGGACACCCTCACATGCCTGCTGCATCTGCTTGCAACTGTCTAGTTTCCAGCATAGACTTAAAAAAATATTTTAGAGTTTATAAATGTTATGTCTGGGAGGACTGGCCTAATAGGAGCTTCCTTAGCCATAACCAAGGAACGAGTGTTCTGTTACGCAGCAGAAGTAGCTGGGGCTGGAGTGCGGCTCAGTGACAAAATGTGTGCTTCCGGTGCACAAGGCCCTGGGTTCGATCTCAAGCAGCAACAACAACAGAGATCTTGCTATGCTTCCTCTTCCGCCTGACCTATTGACGATAGCCCAGCGGTCTCCAGAGAGGGCTTCTGCTGAGATTCTCAGTACCTTGGCAGACCAGCAAAAGGCTGTTCTTCAAATCACAGCAAAAAAATATTTTCCTGTTTCCTACTTTTTAGGGTAGCTCTGGTCATTAGGAAAAATGGGAGCACTCTCTGTTGCATTTAACCTCTGAGTTGGTACTAAGGTAGTTTCTACAGCTCTTTTTTTTAAGGTAAACAGAATTGATTATCTGTGAGCTATGATTCTCTAAATTTGCCTTGCTTGTTTATTGTACCAATCAGCTTCCTGTTGCTGGGATGAAGTACTTGGCACACAGCACTTACAGGAAGAGAGGTTTATTTTGGCTCACAGTTTCAGGGGCTTTGGTCCGAGGTTGGCTGGCTTCAAGGCAGAACTACCATGGTGGACGGGCGTGGCAGAGCAAAGCTGCTGACTGCTAACTTCAAGGCAGCCAGGAAGCAGAGCACAGGGGGAGACCTGGAGGAGGAGGGACCAGGGGCCAGAAATACTCCCCAAGGTCACGTTCCCACGACCTGCCCAGGAGTGTGCTTTAGGCATCTCCTACGGTCTCTCAAGCCAATCAAGTTGACAAGATTAACCACTGCATTCATCACGAAATATCATGCCTGCAAAGTCTCAGGGAGGAGAATGTCAAAGTAGGGAAGTGAGCACGTATGTCTACCTATGTGTTACCCTCCCAAAATGCTGTCAGAGCACTTTTGAGAAGGAGAAAATCCAACTTATTTTTGGCAACAAAAAAGAGCTCCATCCGAGAACCAGAAATTTTGAGAATTTTCTGAATGGTGGATACCAGATAGACTCAGACTCACAGAAAGGCAAGCCCAGCGCAAAAGACGCCACCCAAGCCCAAAGCAATCACGTGTACATGGGACACCATGGAAGCTGATGGCCAGAGAGGCCCTGTAACGGATCCGGGTGTGCGAACGGGGTGGGTTCCGTATGGTGATGTGGCGGTGACCGACGCACCACAGCCTCGTCAGCAGGAGATGCGAATGTGTGTGGGTGTGGTGAGTCACCAGCCCCCAGTACTGTCCCCTGAAGGCCTCAGTCTCAGGCCCTACAACCATGGACGCCAAGAGAATGGTCCCCTTGTCACCTCTACGGCTATGGTAGAAGGAACTCACTGCCAGGGTCACCTGAGTGTTTCCCTTCCTCTCAGTTGTGCAGGGTCTACTGCCCAATAAATACAGCCAGGAGGTAAGTGGAGAAAGTCAGCAGTCGAACTGCATTGCCCCCAAATTCCTGTGCTGGTGCCCTGGCGCTCACTACCTCCGGATATCATGGTATTTGGAAATGGGCTCATTGCCAAGATAATTAGTCGAGCCGTGCATGGTGGCGCATGTCTGCAGTCCCAGCACTTGGGAGGCTGAGGCAAGAGGATCACAGCAAGCTCACGGCCAGCGTAAACTACTTATCAAGACCCTGTCTCAAAAGCCAAACTAAAAAAAAAGATAACTAGTCAATATGAGGTCTTCCATGCTCAAGCACAGTAAATCCCCAATGCACTGTACCGGTGTCCTTATAAAGAGAGATCTGACTGGGGCCAGCCCTGAAACTCCAAGCACTCTGGGAGGCTGTGCCAGGAAGATCACAAGTTTGAGCCCAGCCTGGGCTCTGTCTAAAAATAAAAAATTTTGTTTTGTTTGTTTTTTTAAAAAAGGCTAGGAATGTAGCTCAGCGAGAAGTTCGCGTGTTCAATTCCCAGTACCACCACCAAAAAGATCTGCACAGACCCGTGTGCAGGCAGAAGGTCACGTGAACGTAAAGATTCCGTCTCCAGCCAAGGAGCGACGCCCTGCCGATGCTCTGATCCCAGACCTCTCGCCTCCAGAGCTGGGAGGTGAGAAATATCTGTTCTTAAGTCACTCGGCCTGTCACTAAGCTGTTTGTCAGTGGCAGCCTAGGACACCCACGCGGAGGGCAAAGCCGGAAGTCTGGACGGAGCAGCGCGCTTGGGGCTGCGCTGAGAACAGCGGGAAGGGCTGGATGCGAAAGGAAGGAGCCGGCGGCGGCCGGAAAGCAGTGAGCAGGCCGCCCCGGCACCGGATAGCAGAACGGGGAGCCCCACGTTTCAAGGAGCCAGTTCCGAGTCGCCCAAAACTAGGCAAGGCTGGCACACCTGTGTTTTAAGATGTACTCTCCCCAGCCTGGAAATAACTCCGCTGGAGGCTTTTTATATTGATAAATTCATCCCATTATTAGGCAGCATCTCCTTTAGATGAATAACCATGTAATGATCACCTTTGCTGATTTAGATGGTGTCACTGTAAGAAATTATGGATTCGATCCATCTTCCCTCTTCCCTTCCTCTCTGCTCTCCCTCAATTATTCCTGAGGAAGAAAACCAATTAATAGTAGCTTGACTGCTCTAACGCAGCCTGCTGTACAATGTAGCAATGCCTAATGGAGTTTTAATTTCCCCATGGTGAGTCAATATTTGCTTTAAGAAAGAAAAATGTCACCATAAACCGCTGCCCCAAATGAGTCTGGTAGCTCGAAGGGCGAGCTAGTTTCCCTTCTCAGGCAAACAGCGATGGGAAGTGGTTGGGGGGGCAGCGGGCTCACTCTCGGCAAATAGGGCTGTGTAAGGTTTAGCTGCAGTTTCAGGCTGGATGGTTATTAAGTATTTTGCTTTGCAAACGCAGACAACTGTCAGGAACTCGCCCACAGGTTAAAGGGCTTGAAACCAAATCATTATAATATAGAAGAGCAACAATTTATTCGAGCCTTTAATAACTTGTAGGGAGCCGGAAGCGGGGGATATAATTTCAGGGGTTCCTACTTGAAGACACGAGGGCTGTTTCTCACCTCTCCCAACTAGGCACATGTGTGGAAACCAAACCTTACTTTTTACAGAATGCATTAGACTTCTCAGGATCCTGCGAGGAAATAAAGTTCCGCAATCCTCTCTCTCATAATAAGTCTGTCCAAAACCGACGTTGCTCATTCCGTTGAAAGATAGTTTCATTTCCTAACTCAAAATTGGTATGAAAAATTTGCCTTGCCAAATGAACATTGTACACTGAACTTGTCAAATCCCTTCTCCTGACACAAATAAAAGATAACATCGTCAGGTGGCAGCATGTAAAACAGCTCTGATAAGATAGCAAAGGAAGACAAAGGAATGCACTCATTTTGATTCTATTTTAGAAGCCGAGGTGGGGAGGAGTGGATCCCACAGAAGGACTGGCCCCGTTCCTGGGTGCTTCAGGTAACAATCGAACAAGTCGCTTTCATGTAGACTTTCAGTGGTGTAATGACCCAGTTTCCAATTAGCCAAAACATGACAAAACTTTCACAGTAGCAGCTTTCACAGTAGCAAAAGCCGCCAGAGAGAAGACCCGCCAGAGTGACAAGACTTTTCATTCAAAAGTTGACCGGCGCACGGTGTGGCTGTAATTACTAGTTCTAACACGGTGGGGAATTATTCTGTGTGTGTATTTAAAAATAAATAAGGTAAATGATCACCCTTTCCTTAGATCTGTACTCATATTGTGTAAGTGACTTTTTTTCTATTCAAATTGTTGATTGAAGGCCGTTAGTTGTTTATCGGCTCAAAATTACATTTCTGCTCTCTTAGGGGCTGCTGCCTTTTTAAAAAAAAAAAATCACATTTGGTGTCTAGTGACTAACAAGAAAAGACTCCTAAAACTGCAATTTCAGGGGGAAAAAACACACAAGCAAGAAACCCAGATTGTACCTTCACATCCCCAAAGGTATCACGCTTCTTTGTTCTGCTAAGAAAAATTAACCTCAATCTTAGCTCGGGGTCCCTAGATTGATTACCATAGTCATTTAAATACTGTAATCTCATTTTCAGGGGTAAGGGGAGGGGGCGCCAAAGGGGGGGCTGGGGCAGCTCGGGGCTGGAGAGAGAAAGGGAGCGAGGGGTGGGGGGACGGAATAAATTATCTGACAAAGGGAACCGGGCCTTTCTGCTCACAGAGCCTATTTCGGATCCTTCCACTTGATTGGAAAAGTTGATGAAGTTTAAATGAAGCAGAATTAGAACCTCAGGCCGCCGAGTATTGACGGAGGCTACGCAAGAATGTGCAATTCAATAGCCCCGGTCTGGGCTGAAAACAAGGGAACGGCCTAAATGGTATAATCTTCAACGGACTTGAATATCCACACTGACAAGGCAGGGTAATGAGTTAGGCCAGATCAGGCCTGTTGGTTAAAGAAATTAATCCCCCTGGCCGCCCGAGACGGGGCTTTGATGCCCATGGTGTGGCCCCCTTCCCAGTCTATCTAAATGCTAACTAACTGCGAGGGTGAGCGGGACTGTGCTTTTCATTGCTGGCGCTAATCTGGTAACACTTGGCGCTCTCTGATTAGGGGGTGGGGAGGAAAAGGGGTGCCGGGTGGGAGGTGAGGAGGGGCACTTGTCTTTGAAAGGCTGAGGCCATGCTGGGTCAGCCTGGGTGGAGGAGTCGCCCCGAGACATCCCCCACTCCCCAGCTAGCAGAGGCACACATTTCAAACAACCCCAAATCCAAGCTTCCATGGAAGGTAAGGAGCCTTGATAGTACGTCTCCTCTCCAAACTTAAGTGGTGTCACCCAAAGTGCAGGCTCTGTGAGTAGCCCCAGCGTCCCTCTCCTAGCCGACTGCCCGCTGTGGCTTCCTTTACAAGGAGTGATCAAAATGTATGGTGAATGTTTAAATTCGTAAAAAAACTTTCCTAGTGAGACGCATTGTCCTGAATCCCCCTCAAAACCCTCCCCGTCACTTCAAACACACTCATCCCATCATTCTCGCCACTTTCTTTTTCTTTTTTTCTCTCGCGACTTTGTGAAGTAGTTCTGGGAATCACCTTTCCTGAGTGTCTTTATGAGGTGTGATCAAAAATACAGTGAAAGCTGCTGCTGAGCGCCATCCAACGAAAGGCAGGTTTGCAAAAACATAATGCTGTGTCCTCATCCACTTTACTCCCTGGATCTGGCACCGTGCAACCTCTGGCTCTTCCCCAAAGTCAAAATGACCATACAGGGAAACATTCTGAATCGATTCAGGACTCCAGGCAGCACAACTAAAGACACTCATGGAAGAGCACTTCCGGAGCTGCAGCAGAAAGTGACAAGAGCAAGGGGATAAATGTGTTTGAAGCAAGGGGGAGGATTTTGAGAAAGATGAGTGGTGGTGTGTTTTTTATTGTAATAACTTGCTGTTTAATACTAAAATCCACCGTGTTTTTGGATCACACCTCATACATCATGATTCCCCTTCAGATGGACCTAAACCCAAGGTGTCCAACTTCTCACCTCCTTGGGCCACATTCCGTGTGGGACATGAACTTCCTCCTCCTGCCTGCCATTCTGCAGGTGCATCGCTCCTCCCAGCTCTTGCAGCAGGGAAGGCTGCTGGGGCTGCTCCCTTGTCCTGCATGCACCTGCCTCATTCAGTCGGCTCCCAGGTGTGTGTGCATGTACAGCAATTTTTCTGCCCAACTAGATTGTCAACTCCTTTGAGAAAAGAAAGTGCAGCTCTGGAGGAAGCAGACCCTTGTGGATGGGACCCTTCCCTCCTGTTTCGGAGGACCAAGGAGTGCTCCGGGTAACACGCTGGGAGGTGCAACATAGAAGGAGTCTGACAAGCAGTGGACTCGCTTAGGCTACTGTGCCACAATCCCCAAGCCTGCCCTTTGCCTTCTGTATGACCTTGGGAATACTGCCACGTCCTTCCAAGCTCAATCCATGGACCTCACAGAGTCAACATATATAAAAGACCTGGTGCTTTGGATCTATAGGGCTGGGCATGCTGTGCGCAAGGCCCTGGGCTCCATTCCCAGCACCATAAAGAGAACAAAAAAGGATTTAACCTTTGGGGAGCACTCAACAAATGGTGGTTGCTGCTGCCACTAAGTCCTCTGGATTACAGAGTGGTTGCGACCCCACCCTTTGCAGGTGCAGGTGTGGTGTAAACCGGTCTCCTCTGCGCTTTAGCTGGATGATGGTGCGCAACTCCTGTGACCACTACCAGCCTCAGTTTCCCCATCTGTAAAACAGGAATGACAGTGATAGCATCTCTAGGACCGTCGCAGAGATTTAAAGGGGCACAATGCGGCAGGGGGCCGGCACGGTCCCTGGCCCAGGGTGCATGCACTCCACAGAAGGCAGCTGCTGTCAGCTGGTCAGATGGGTTTACAGCCGGGAGCTCCTCAGAAGCCCACACTCCTGACTCGGCCTCCCACTGCAGGAGAAGCCAGGTCTGGAGCATCCTACCAGGTGGTCCTGGGAGGATCCCCTGCGAGCTCCAGGTGGCTGCTCAGAAAAAGCACAGCTTTCAGAAAGGCTTTCCTTCCAGAAGGGGCTTTTTAACAGACGTACTTAAGCCTCCGAATTTATGCCCACTGGGTGCCTACAAAGAGCAAAATCTTCAGTGACAGTTTATAAAGATTTTGGAAGCAGCCACAAAGCCCAGCCCCCAGCCCAGCATTCAGCCCAAAGGGACCCCTCAGAACAGCTCCAAAAAGTTCCCTCAAACGGCTTGGTGACAAGACGGAGAGTTTCAGACTTGGGCTTGTTTAAGTAGCAAAAAGTAAACAAATCACAGTTGCTAACCCTAAACCATACAGCAGCACACTTCCTGCCATCTGAGCATCCAGCCCGTGGGGGGGGGAGCACAATTAACAAGCCCATTCTGGCAGTCCAACTACAGCCAGCAGGGGTGTGTCTCCCCGTGAGGCCAGCCATCCTCAGCACGGGAAAGGAGGCACGGTCTGTCCAGCGGTCCCTCGTTCCTGGACCTGCCTCTCAAGCCTTGGGTCTCTGCCTCTTCTGTGGTCCTGGCTTTGACCCCTGCAGGTCTCTCTGGCCTTCGACTTCCTGCACAGCCTCACTGAGGCACTTTCCCTGCGGAGCACTTCCTGGCAGCCACCCACCCTCTTTCTCCGACGTACCAGGCTCCACTTTGCTTTCGGTCTGCTACAAAACCTCTTATTTTCCCCGGAAAGTCTCCTACCACCACCCACCCAAACACACACACACATACATACACACACACACACGCACACACACACACACACACAATGGACTCCTGGCAGTTCTTAAGGGACCAGCTCCCCTCCTCCGGGCAGGTTGGGCCACCAGGTCACATCCGCCGGGCAGGACTACCCCAGTTTCCGAGTGGCACAACTCTCAGTACCCCAGGCTCCTTCCCAGTGCTCATCCCCAAGCAATGGGCCACTGTCTGTCTCTCTGAAGCCTGGACAGCTGCCCGCTGTAGGGATAGAGGCTACCTTGTCCACCAAAGTGCCCCAGGTCCAGCACACAGCTTCAAATCACACAGCCCCTGGATAAACATTTTGCAGATGGCTGAATATGTAAAGAAAGAATAGTTCTCAGGGGAGCAGCCATTCATGGGTGCAGGAAGCAAGGCTTAGGGAAGATAGGGACTTGCCCACAAAGTCAGAGCCAGCACAAATAAGCAGAGGACTTTTAGTTCATCATTCTAGTCCTAGGGCCTGGTGCATCAGGTCTAGGAGAAGTGTACACCCCTGTGAGAATGAATGAATGAACACGAGTGAGTGAGTGTAGTTTTACATTCTGTTTCTTGAGGAGGGGTCCCCAAATTGCATACACCTCAGAGTCTGCCTCTGCTCCCTTGCACCAGTCCCTCCAAACACTTAGTCATCTCTGTGTCCAGATCCCACAGAAGCCGTGCAGCCCGTGGGCCCTTTCCCTGCCTCCCGTCATCCGGGTGGAGCTGCCCTCGGCAGCAGGCGTGGACCCCACCCTGACGGCTCTCGCTGCATCGCTGCCACTTCCTGTTGACTTCCACCCACATGTGGTTCCACCTACTAGATTATGAACTGACTGCTGCATCCCTGGTGCTCCGCAGTGTGCCTGGGGAACAAGGTGAACCCCAAAAGTGTCTGTTTTTAAAGCAGCTTTCTTTTTGGTGCTCACAGAATCATAGAGTTGAGGTTCAGTCCGTCCTTGCCAAGAATAACTTGCACAGTTCAGACATTGCACCCTGGTCCAGGCCAGATGTCCCTCCCTCTCCTGTCCCCTGTGTGGCCCTGGAGTCCACCCCATTCCAAGCCACAGCCCCAACCCCCTAAACTCTCTGGGCCCCAGCGCTATTACCTCAATTCTCACCTCTCATCTCCTTTAATAACTTGTGTTCTTGGTTTTAGTCGTTTACCTCCTAATCAGACCATCTACTCATTGGAAACAAATCTTTAAACCTTTTCTTACACCCATACTTTGTACATTGTAGGTGTTCAGGAAATATGTGCTCATTGACCAATGGATTCATTAGCAGAAAGCATACATGTCAGGTCTCCAAACTAGACCCCTGCCCAGCGAGGACAGAAAAAGTCCCCAAGCAGATCTGTTATTCACATCTAGTTCAACAGGAAGCCAGTAACTGCCTGACACAGTTCAACCTGCATAGAGCTGATTCCACAAAAAAAAAACACAAGAGACACGCTGTGCCTGCCAGGACCCCCTGTACCAACACCACCCTGTCTATCACCTAGCCCTAGACCCCCTACTCAGAGACCCCAAATTTTGTACCTCCCTTGGCAATACCCCCTCCCCCACCTAAACTCCCCTATAAAACATGCCATAGCCCCTTGCTCAGGGCCAATGGTCTTTTCACCTTTGGCCCGGCTGTATGCAGTCTATAATAAAGTCCTCACAGGTTGCTTAATCTCTGTCTCTGTGGGTTCAACTGTGCCTCAGTTTACCCTAATATCACCAAAAAAACCCACAGGTTTTCTGTTCTTAAAGATCTCTCAAGAAGCAGGAGAAGGGCTGGGGATTTAGCTCAGCGGCACAGTGCCTGCCTGGCAAATGTGAGGTCATGAGTTCAAATCCCAGTACCAGAAAAAAAAACAAAAACAAAAACAAAACAAAGCAAAGCAAGAAGCAGGAGAAAATATGAAGCAATTTTACAAAATAGGAACATTATGTTGGCATTTTAATGCGGTGACATGGCCAACTTCACTACGTCCAGCAAAATGGACCAAGAAAGCTGTTAGCAAACTTCCTAATTCCCCCTAAAGCAGCGCTATGGCCCAGAGAGCACCTCTCTCTGTGGCTTTTTGGGTGCTCTGTCTTTGCGAGCAGCCCCTGAGTTAACTGGGACTTTTTCTCCGGTGCAGTGACACTGTTTGGATGCTTGCAGTGGGTTCCAAACGTCCAGCCACCTGGCAGCAGCGTGGCCTTTTGCTAAGACCACACCTTGCAATCAAAGAGCTTCTGAGCATCCACTTCTATTCTTCTGGACGAAACACAAAGGATTTTGATCCGCACAAAGAAATTATCTTGTAGGCTTTGGAGTTCACTGGTCTCCCAAACATGTATTGTTTGGCTTGTATAAAAGATCAAAACTCCCTCTTTTCAGCTCATTATGTGTTTTCTACAATCCTTTCGGTGGGAGCTCCTCCCTCCTGTGTGCGGCTTGCGCTGACCTTTCTGCTCTCTGACCCGTGTCTGTTTCCTGAACGACCCCTGATGTGCCTTTAAATTATGGGGTGGAAATTACAGCTGTTTTCTTTATAAAGCACATTTATTTGCTTCCCTGAGATGCTGTATTTAGTGCCGCAATGACAGCACACAAGGCTGCGATGGGACTCCGACCTACTGTGAGTTTAATTTCTGGTGTACCCAATCACTCCTGTTTTAAATCTTAGGTTAGTTCCTGCTGAGGAAAACAAAACCCTTGGAAGTTGGGCAGGCAGGCAAACAAAGCTAGTACACTGGTCAGTGATTACTCAACAAACTGGCCTCTGTGCTAATTAGTGGATCTAATGAATTATTGAGCCACGCTGTAGGGATCGTTGGAAATTCTTTTTATTTATTTATTTTTTTGAAACACAGTGTGGGTGAGGCCGAAGACAGACAAAAACTAGCAAACTTACGTAAGCCACGTCCCTGAGAGAAACAAAATGGATTCCAAAGGGGGAATTTACAGTCTCACAGTGTTGGGTGGAGGCGACACGGAGGCAAATCTCGGACAGAGAACCAGCTAAAGCCAGACTGACTCATTCTGGTAATTTTTATTATCTGAGCAGGTTGGTTTTCAAGGGACCATGGTGAACTCATAACGAATTCCCTATGTTTGTCTTGTAGCTCAGATTTTTTTAGCCTCAAAACCGTTGACTTTTTTTTTTTTTTTTTTTTTTTTTTTGAGACAGGGTCTCACTATGTAGTTCAGGCTGCTTTAGAACTATGTAGTTCAGGCTGGCCTCAAATTTATGGTGATCTTCCTGCCTCAGCCTCCCAAGTACTGGGATGACAGGCGTGTGCCGCCACGGCCAGCTACACTGTGACATCTGGAGTCCAGATGACTCCCTGTTGCAGGTAGGAGGTGCTGTTTTGGCACTGAAGGATGTGGGGGTGGCATTCTCAGCTTCTCCCCTCTAAATGCCAGCAGCACACCCTCCCCAGCTGCATTAACTAAGAATGTCCCCAGAAGTGGTCCCAAGTTCCTGGACAGAAAAACAGTTCTCGTCAATGAAGAGCCGCCAGTCTAATTCAATAACATTATAATCTTTTCCACAGTGCAGTATCTCATTTAAATCAGCCTCCATTACAACTTCGAGGTACAGGCAAGGTGGATCTTAGTACTCAGAATGTACAAATCGGGAAACTCGGGCTTGGGAAATTCAGCCACTTGCCCGAGACATTAGTGTTAGAAATCAGATGGTTTTCACACTTTGCTAGGGTGCTCACATCCGCTCCAGGGTTTCAGGCTGAAGGAGATAGGATGGATGATGGGACTTTTTAATAACAACACAAAGAGCAAGAACAGCGTAAGCACTTAAGTGCCTCGGTCTCTTTATAAATTCACTATACGCATTTTATAAGTTCTGACTTTTAAAGTTCATTGATGAACACAATGAGGTTGCTTTAAGGAACATAAATGATTGAAGTCAGGACAATGAGAAGTAATGAAAGTGTTCACTTATCATGTTCCCTTCTGGACCAAGGGCCACCCGAGGCCCTCACGGGATCCTCTTCTGCCTGCCCCACTGCCAACCACTACCACCGTGTGTTACGGCCCCAACAGTAACCTTTCTGAGCACAGCAGATGAGGAGTGAGACACAACTCACTCTTAGATCTGCTGCTTCCAGAGTCTGACTGCTAAACCACTTCTTCCTGCACAAGACCTGCAGTTTCGTATTTGCCCGGGCAGCCAACCAATGAATGTCATTTTTTTTGTTTGTCTAAAAACAGTAGCGGTAGCCTGGGCTTGTGCCTCCTCACAAGAGCTTGCAAGGCAAATCAAGGGACAAATTTCATCTCAAGTTCAGTTGGTTCCAGTGACCAACACAATATGTTTGCTTTTGTTTATTTTTGCAAACGAAGTCCGAGGAGAGGCACTCACAGTTACTACCTATGCTAAAACCAACCAAAAGCAGCAGGGTTGTGAGTATTGTGCCCTCTCCTGTTTTTGCCCTGTAAAGTGGAGGAGGCTGAGGCATGAGGCAAGCCCAGTGGGCATCTCCGCACTGAATGGCCATAGCCAGATGTCAGGGACCACCACCAAGCGCGCCACACTGGCCTCATGCGTGTGTACAGCTGACGGTAAAGTCCCATGCTTGGTCATGGTCTTTACAGGCTGGGGAGTACTTACCAGCATTCTAAGCATAAATGCAAAGCTAATATCCCCAAAACAGTCAACTCAAAGCAAAGCTAACGTATTGGTGAGCTCTGAGGTTAGCACTTCGTGTAGAATATGACATTTACTTGTCTTTAATAAAGATTAATAAAGATGCTTTTCTTTTTCTCTCTCTTTCTTTTGCACTGCTGGAGATTGGACAAAGGACCTCATGCATGTGAGGCAAGTGCTCTACCACTGAGCTATATCCCCCCAGTCAAGATACATTTTCTTAAAACTCTGTTGAAAATTATGAAAATTCCAACACTTCTGGAGACGATAGAACAGTTTGAAAATCACTGCAATAGAAAACAGGGTTTGAGGTTTTGTCTGCAGGACCAGTCGAATCCTAGAAAACTTTGTCTTTGCTGGGTGGGGTAGCACGTGCCTGCAATCCAGCACTCAGGAGGCTGAGGCAGGAGGATCACCGCAAGTTTGAGGCCACTCTAGGCTATATAGTGAAACTCTGAAAAAAAAAACTTTGTCTTCAAATAAAGAAAAACTTGAGGGTATAGCTCAGTGGTAGAGCACTTGCCAAGGATTTGCAAGGCCCTAGGTCTTATCCCTAGCTAACCACAAAAAATTTAAATTAAAATAAGGAAAAGGTAGCTTGATTTCTGCAGTGAAAGGTACATGCGCCTGGAATGCTCTGCTAGAAGCCAGCTCCGTCTCGTTCACCTGGGCCGCAGAGTGCTCCGGGAGGAACACCCTCACCGTCACAGTGCGTCCTGAGAGCCTGGGACCAGGCACTGGCGGCTTCAACGAGAGGAACCCAGATTCCGGGGTCTCCATGAATGCTTCACAGCCACAGTGCCCCCTCTGCAGAGGGACAAAGAGGAAGGTGGCCAGAGCCTCAAACAGAGCCACCCCCCTGGGCACTGGTGAGTGGAGTTGGAGGCAGCTCTGTTTCTGGAGTGGCCACTGTGCCGGGTGGGGGAGTAGCTCACTGGTGTCTGAAGGATGCGCCTGGGCACAGGGAGGGGGAGGCTTTGATTTCAAAAGAAGGAAAAAAGGATGGGCGAGAGAGAGAGTGGGGAAACAGAGAGACAGAGAAAAGGAGACAAGAGAGCGAGGGAATCACAAGGATAAACCCACAGCATTCTCTGGAAAAAGGACAGCTAACCACTGGCCAGCAGGACTGACCGTGAGGATCAGCATCTTGCTTTTAATCCCTTCCTCGCATTTTATTTTCTCTGATTACTGTGTAATTGAATGTAGAAGGATTTGAGCAATCAGAGACGTAGTCTCTTCTGCAGCTAAAGCTGCACGGAACGTTTTCACATTGCGCTCAAACGTAATAAAATACTGACCCTCGCTGGGATGTTTGTACAACTGTGTTTTTGTCTGCCTGCCTTCTTTGTGCTTGTCTCTATCGATGTACTTATGTTCCCCGGCATCAATATTTATTAGAGGTGTTAAGCTATTAGTGGGCATGGTGTGATTGCCTAATTTTGTAGAGCATTCAGTTTGAACACAGAGGCTCTAAATAAATGCTTCCTCGTGATGGTAATGATAATGATCCTTGCGGCAGCATTGAGTCTTATAAACTGGAACTTGAGTTGGAGTGAACTAACATCAAAGATCTCAGGGGGGTGAAACCTCGGCCCTAGATGGCCAGTCATACCAGTCTCCTTACTCCTGGTGTGAGTGTGCTTCTTTATGATTCCAGTCTGGTTCTGGGACCACTTCTCTATAAAGCCTTCCTGAGTTCCCCCCACTCCAAACTTGCACCCTTCTGGACAGCGTAATTCTCTTGAAAATTCACAGCGTGTTGTACATGACATTGCCCATCTTGTTACGCATGTGTGTGTGTGTGTGTGTGTGTGTGTGTGTGTGTTAACAATAGGAGCCAACATTTTGCTGGTGCTGGTGGCACACACGTGTAAGCCCAGTTAGCAGGGAGATTGAGGGAGAAGGGTTAGAACTTTGAAGCCAGCCTAGGGCAATTAGCAAGATCCTGTCTCAAAATACAATTTTAAAATGTAAAAAAAAAAGGGGGCTGGGCGCTGTTCAGTGCTGCAGCGCTTGCCCACTGTGCGCAAGCCCTAGGTCCGATTCCCAGGGCTAAGGGGGAAAAACTCAGCCATTTCCTGAGTGCTTCCTTTAAGACAGGTGCTGAGCTAAAATGTGTGTGCCTGGTCCATCTCCCCTGCTAAATACTAAATAAACTCCTTGCGGGCAAGGGCCGTGTGTGCAACTTGTTTCTATGCCCCCCAAGAGAGCTTAGAATGGTACCGGGCACTCAGTAGGCATTCGGTACCTATTTCTTGGCTGGTAAGACTCAGTAGCGCCCCCTTCAGGAGGAGCGCAGAGTGAATGATACTGAAATCAAACGCATTTGTGAGCGTTTTTTGCTGCCTGCTCTGTGGGATGTAGCTAACCTGGGTTGTTAGTGATTAATGAATCATGGGTTGCGGCCAGAAGAGCACAGGGCTGTACACCAGGAGACCCAAATGACACCTCTTTCTGTCACCAGGTCACGGCAGCACCTCAGCCAATCTGTTTCCCTAACTGGACTTTAATATCCTCAAAAATAGGACGTGGGTTAAATGTCTCTAAGCTTCCTTCTAACCCTAGCTATCACAATTCTACAACTCTATTTCACAAATACGTGCATCTCTTATTTGTGACATAACCCAAATAAAGTCAGTAATAAAATATGAAAAAATTGGGTGCCGAGATCATTTGCACTTTCTAAGGGCGCTCGATTCAATAAATTCCACCCCTGTACGGAGCCTGCTTCTCCAGGGCGGCGGAAGATTCCAGGCTGTCAGTGGAGCAAACCAAGCAGTCTCTCCCCGTAATTGTATTGACAGGATATCAGCTGAGTTCCGAAGGCAGGAGGGTGCCCCCTGACAGGCTTCGTGAAGGCGCCTTTAAGGCTATTGTTGCAGGAGTCTGTGTTGAGTCACAGGATTCTGGGGAAATGCGAATCAAGCAGGAGGAAGCTAGGTTTTTCTCTATTTCATTTCACCTCTCCCAGAGAGTCACACTGGGGGGAAATCTGGCTACCTGCACATCACTTTATACACTACAGGAGAAGCCCTTTCTAATGAAAACCATCTGCAACTTTCTGTGGCCACGGAAGCCACTATCCTGACTCAATTAGGTCCCCCTGGATAGCCAGTTGGCTTGGTTTTAAATGAAGCAACTAGTCATTGCGTGTCTGTGGATGAAATACCTGTTTGAATGTCTGCGTTTTTCTGCTGTTCTCTCGGTTACTGTGGCATCTTGCAGACACGCTCCATCATGTCTCAGGTACACATCATGATCACTGATGTGTACATTTTCTGGCAAATTCCATGGGTGGAAAATACTAGCGCTGGTTTGTTCAGTCAGTGTCTCTGCATTTTCCATGAAAAAATGCTGACCCCATCCACTGGAGAAAACAGTCTAAGCATCAACCCCACATATGATGGCATAGAGGACTATTTCTAAAGTGCTATATTCCTCCAATAGAGATGCATTGCTTCAGGCTGTGTAGACAAAATGAAAACACACTTCCCTCCCAATCATCCTCCCAAAGACATCCAGGGTAGAGGGCTTGCTGGGACTCTGACACACACATCAGTTCAGGACCTGAAAGTCTGGACCCACAAAACTGAGAAGTTACAATGAAGATATCAACAAGCTCAGTGGAAATTTCAGTAACGTTTTTTTAAAAAATGGTTAGGGCTCCACAACCTTGAATATTTTCAATGTTCCCTTTGTCCTTAAAGCCAGAACCGCTAAAGTTTCATAATGCAAATTTTCTTTATGTATAGGAAGCCGTTTAGAGCGGTTAAAATGATGGAGGGCTAGGGGGCTGTGGACGCTGCTTCTAACCCAGGTTCAGCCTGAAGCTTGAGCAAAACACCTGGCAGAGACGGCTCCCGCGGGCTCCCTGGGAGAAGGGTCCTGGGAAAGGCAGCAGTGACACTTCCTCTGCACGCTCAATTTCTCCGCCAACTTTCATCTCAGTCAGGTTTTGACAGATCTTACAGGAGTGGTAAATATTGAAATGCGGACATCATCATCTTTAGGGTTACAGAAAGTAGCTTATGCTGCTCTGAGATGCCAGGACAGAGGGAAAAGCTGCCCCCTGGCCGCCCCTGGCAGGAGAAGGACTCCCCAGGCTCAGTCACCAGAGAGCCAGGCTGGGACCTCTGCTACTGGGGTCTGTCACCAGGGACCTGCGCAGTCCTGCAGCGCCCCGAAGACAGAAGACCAGTGCTTCATCAGTCACTGCCTCGACATCTTAAATCCCTAGGTACCAAATCAGGAACCAGGGATGGAATCCGTCCTGAAAGCTAGGCAACCAGCGCCACCCAGAGGTTAAACGTTGTCCCTAATATGCGGGGTGGAGATGCGTAGGAAATTTTATGCGGAGAGCTGCAGATATTAAATTTTACACGTGTATGTGTACATGCTATACATATATATGCATGTACACGTGTGTATATAACATGTGGTAAAACAGGTATATCTCACTCGGGGGCATCACACTAAAAAAAAAACTCACTAAAAAAAAAAAAGTGAAGGCCTTGTTCTATTTTGTGAGTGTGCGCCGGCCGGGGACACTCCCTCGTCTCCAGAAACATCTTCGGGGATGGTAAGACGAGAGTCAGTGTCTTCCCAGGAAGAACCCCGCTAATTCAGTGTGAAGGAAGCCCGAGTTCCTTCCACCAACAAATCAACCAACCACTACGTCCGGGCTCCAGCAATCACATCCTTTCCGGGCACCGGCACCGCCCGTCGCGAGCCTGGAAACCCAGCGCATTTTTAAAAGCACACTGCCCTCCAGTGGCGCGAGAGAAGTTTGCTCCACGGCTCGTCCCCACAGCCAAACTTCAACCTGACTTCTAATAACCGCCCCAGGGAGGGCGAGAGGTCTCCCACGCGGAGGAAAACGAAACTAGAGTGCGGTAGCCGGCGATAAAAGGGAGGGATGTCTCTGGAAAGGATCCAGCTCGCCGCTCCTGCCGGCGCAGACTCCGAGGCTAGAGAGTCGTGCTTTTATTGTCTTTTAGGGCTGTGATTCGGATAAGAGAATGATTGAGGGGAATGAACTTCGGAAGTGATGCTTCCAGGACGTGCACAGCACCTGCTGCGCAGACTACCCCGGGGTGCAAGAGAAAGAGGCTGGCGGCCTGGACCCACCTCCCAGGGCGTAGCAGGTGGTAGGGACCTAAGACCGAGCGCGTGTGACCCATCTGTCACCCTGTGGGCTCACCAGCCAGCTCCTGGGGAGACGTGACACCCAACCTTGCGCGGTGCGAGGGGACCCCTTTCAGGACTCCCAGCACTCCCATTCCGGGGTACCATTATCCATCCCACTCCGAGAATGCAGAAACAGGCTCAGGGGGGCGACGCGACCAGCCCCGGAACGCAGAGGGGCTCAAGGCTCTCTGGACCGGAGTTTCCAACACTGTCCTCGGACCCAGGGCCATGGGCCCGGGCCGGGCCGGCGGATGTGAGGGCGCGAAGGGCGGCGGCGGCTGCGTGCTCACCTTGACGATGAGCGGGTTCTGAAACATGGAGTCGCGCACGACCCCCAGCCGCTGGTTCTCCATGCCGGGGCGGATGTCGGCCACGGTCAGGGGCCGCCGAGGTGGCGGGCAGATCTGGCTGACAGTGCGGCGCACCGGCTCCTTCTTCTTCTTCCATTGCGTGGGGTCTTTGCGGGAACTCTTGGCCTCTGGCATCCTGGAGGTCGCCCGGGAGTCAGACACCGGCTGCGTGCGGAGCCTTTTCCCGGACCTTTGCTCCCGACTCTCCCCGGGCTGCACCACTGGGACGGTAGAGTGGCCCCCAGATGCCGGCCACCAAGAGAGGAGCGCACAGGTGTCCCGACACCGCCTTGGTGCAAGGAGCCTCAAGATTATACAAATAAGCTCCGCTGGTTCGTCCGAGTATTATTTTTGTGCCCCGCACTGAGGAATGGGAGAGGAAAGAAAACTCAAAAGCACCCCCTGAGGAGGAATGGAACTGTCCGTCTCCATGACGACGGGACGCTAACAGAGCCCAAAGTATGCTATAGTCGTTTTCTTACCGAAAACTCTTGGCCACCACCAACATGGGGCTTTTCAGAATTGTTTTAAATTGACACGGTGACATCAGATTGGGTCCGAGGAAGGGTCCCATCTCCATCTTTTATTTCTAATCTCAAGCCCGTTACCCTCTACACACACACACACACACACACACACACACACACACACACACACACACACACACA
>NW_004955513.1:1815841-1834115 GCF_000276665.1 Chinchilla lanigera | reverse complement strand
ACACACACACACACACACACACACACACACACAGGGCAGCTTGTGGGCTCGCTGACTTCCATCATAGAAAATAAAATTTTCAGGATGCATCAGCGAGAGGCAAAAAGAGGTTTATTTGGCAGAATTTAAAAGTTCACACTCAGGAAATAGCATGTTGGCCAGAGAGAGACACAGAGAGAGAGAGAGAGAGAGAGAGGGAAAGGGGCAGTGTGGTCAGCGGCTGGGGGCTTCTATGTGGACGTGGAGGTGTCCTCAAAATGGATGACCTAGGCTGCGTCTTCATGGTGTTGGTTAGGTTTACCCATCGGGTAGGCTGTTAGAATGTGTTGGAAGCTGAGACAAGCTCGCTGCCCCTGGAAGAAAATATAATTTACTGGTGAAAATCTGGCTTCTCCTGTCTTTAAGACACTTGGAGTTTTGTTTTTGTTTTTAGTGAGTTTCTTGGGAAGGAAAAAGGCACAAATAACTTTTGTGTCCTGAAGCTGCAGTTTTTTTAAAAAGTATAATTTTCCGGGGCTGGGGATTTAGCTCAGCGGCAAAGCGCCTGCCTGGCAAGTGCAAGGTCGTGAGTTCGGTTCCCGGTACCGGAAAAAAAAACTAAAAAAAAAAAAAAACAAATAAAAGTATAATTTTCCTTGTGTCCTTTCTACCTATCTTTATTTCTTCTACCCCACCTCAATAGGAAAAATCCAAGAATCATAGCTAGTTGTGTTAAAACCATGGCGTTCTAGACAATTTTCAAGTCAAAAATATGCTCCCTCTACCGACTTCCCATCCACTCAGGGTTCCCTCCCTGCCTGTGCTCCCTGCACCACACACATAATCCCAAGATGTAGAGATAAAACTTTCATGATGGAATAGAAATCCTCACTCCAGTCCTGATGTTGCTGCTAACCCACTGGATGATCTCCAGCCTGTTACCCTCCTGGGTCCTCAGTGTTTTCATCTGTAAAAAAGGTGCAAAGGAAAGTCTAAAGTTGGATTAGATCAATGGTGTCCAATTTTGTGCAACAGAACAGAGGGAAATTGAAAAATTCAGGATTTACCCATACTGACCCAATCGGTATATCTGAAAATGGCATCTGAGACTGACATTTTATAAGTCTCTTCCCCACAACCAACTCTTTTTTTGAAAAAGTTCAAATCCACAGAAAAGTTGAAAGAAGAGTACGAGGAAAACCCCTACAAATACCACCAAGACTCACCAGTCCTCACACTTGCCACACTTGCTTTCCCATTTGAGTGTATGCACCCACTCATCCACATGGCTGGGTGTTATGGTTGATACACTGTGTCAACTTGGGGAGTCTAGAGCTTTGGCTAAGTGACTCAACAGTTCTGCATCTTGGGTAAAAAGGGCATGCCCTTACCCTTCTGGGATGTTGTTTATTGTGTTAATTTGAGAAGTTTAGAAGGTTAACTATGTGACTCAGAAGGGAGCCAGCGAGCTTACTTTGTATTCATCCTAAGCCTGTGCAAGAGGAACGCATGCAGAGGGTGCGGGTGTACAGGACCACCCCCATTCCCCGAGAGCAGGTAGACTGCATAAAAAAAAGGAATTGAGGAAGGACTGGCTGCTGGTTCTTTGGAGGAGCTCCGGTCTTCACCTTCAGCTTGATCGTCTCCTGGCTTCTGGTGCAGACTGTTGGGCTTCCGCCTGGGACTCTTCAGCCTTCTGGTGTTGGCTCTCTAGCCTTCATCGTAGATTCTTCAGCATTCCATCGCAGACCCATCAGGCTTTTGATACGGACTTGCACGGACACTGCAGCGAGCTCCAGGCCGGGGGCTGGGCTCTTCCATCTCCAGCGTGCAGATACCCTCTGCACGCTTCCTCATCCAACTCTGTAGCTGACCATTGTGAGCCAAACTTGTAATTTCTTGTATATTTGTTTATCTTGTATTATATCTGTTCCTCTAGTAAACCCTCACTGATACACTGGGTCATTTGAAAATATCTCCACAGTATCATATTTGACTCTAAATAATTCATCACTATCAAGGACATTTTCATACCTGACCACAATGTCCTTGTCATCTCCAAAGACTCTGCTGTGAGGTAATGATAGTGTCTAATATATAGTTCATGTGCGAAGTTGGGAATCTATATTTTTAAAAAGCTTCCCATGTGACTTGTGCACTGTTTTTGGAACCACTAGCCTGGATGATCTCTAATCTCCCTCCCAGTTCCAATCTTTTGTGGGTCCATACATCCACCATATCATCTTCACTAAACATGCAGATGTCCACTTACACAAGGCTCTGGGTTTGCTACAAAGCAAGCTGCTCTGACAAGCAGTCTGGACTTCAGGGCTTTATACACCAACCCTGGACAACACTACATTAATGTGGAGGGCCACCCAGGGGACTATCCTTGAAGGAGGAGTAATTGTCTCCATTTTGGCTGAACCTGGCCCTATTGCCATGTATTGATGTGTGCAGAGCTGGCTAGGACTTTTCCTTATCTCCTCAATTGGTTTTAAGCAATGCAAATCGGTCCAGCCAGGTGCTGACACGTAGTCTTTGAAGCAAGGCAACAGGGCAGTGTTTCCCCGCCCCCCTCTAGCTCCCAAATAAAAACTCATGAGCCAGGGCAGGATGGAGAGCTGTGCTCCATGCTGTTGGCTGGGATTGTTTGGGCTATGATTTACCAGGACATAAAAGATTTCACACCAGAGTTGAGGCACCAACCCCAAAACATTAGATACTACTGCAATTGTGTTCTTGCAGACTACGCTTTCTGCATATTGCAGGGGTGATTTCAGGCCTCCTACCTAGCCCAGCTCCTACTTCCCACCATTCTCACAGTCACTCATTCTCAAGCTACTCCTTTCTTCATGAATAAATCCAGGTTCAGCCCTGGGTCAAGGCCTTCGTTCCAGTTAGCCATCATGGTAACTGGACTTAGGACCCCTTGGCTCCCCCATAACTACAAATATGCCTTGCCATGGGTTGCCCCGGAAGTGGTAGATTGGAAATAACTCACCAGAATTCCAATAACTTTTCAATGGGATTACAAATATAAATTTTCTGGGCCTAGATGCGGACCAGAAAGGGCCTTCTATAACTAACAAAGCAGACTAGATGGGCTTCTAACTGCTTACCTAAGGCCTGGAGCAGGCCGTGTGTGCGCTTGACTATGTGGTACATGAGCTTATTGATTCTCTGGTCTGCTTCACTTTCAGACT
The DNA here is from genome assembly GCF_000276665.1 of Chinchilla lanigera. Taxonomy (NCBI): domain Eukaryota; kingdom Metazoa; phylum Chordata; class Mammalia; order Rodentia; family Chinchillidae; genus Chinchilla; species Chinchilla lanigera. The sequence goes on along the minus strand of NW_004955513.1, from coordinate 1,830,930 downwards.
TTCACAGAAGTATAAATTGCACACTTTTTAAGCAAAGCTGCTTAGCAGCTCACGTGGAGATCAGGGTGATACAAAGAAGGGCAGGATGGTGGAGTAGTAAAAGGAGCGCAGGCTGGAATCCTGGACCAGATCAATCACCTTGGATGAGCTACCATTAAGCTTCAGTTTTCTCATTTACAATGTGGGACTAAAACAGAACTGCCCAGTAAAGACAGCTACACCAGCAGGTGGTTACACAGCGAATTAAAAACTAGTTGCCTCAATATGCCTATGCTCACTATGCAAAAAGGCTAAAAGTTTGGGCGGTGTATACAGTGGCCCTAACCCGATCCCTGACCAAATCTTGATCTTAATCACAAGCTAAGTTTCTTGGAGGATCTGTGGCCAATCTTTTCGTATGTGTGTGTTGGTGATGGTAGCGATCAAATACCACTGAACTACACCCCCAGGCTGAGATTTTGTGGAAATCGGAGGGTTGGAATAGATCTCCATGGTCTTTTGTGACTTCATACAGGTTAATGTGCACCAGGTGGCCCTGCACCAGGTGGCCCTGTCTGACCCTGACTTCATCCTCCTTTCCTTCAGTTCCTCTGGAAGCCAAATTCAGGCCCTTTGCCTCTCTTCCAGCCTGGATCACTCATCTGCCTAGATTTTTGCTTGTCTTATTCACTTACCAAACACCTCTTCATCTAAAATAGGATCCATTTTCCCCAGTCATTCTCCATGGCGTTACCGTTTTTTGTTTGTTTGTTTTCTTACAGGATAACCTAAAATTATTTTGAGTCGGGCATGGTGGCACACACCTGTAATCCCAGCACTCAGGAGGCTGAGGCAGGATTGTTGCGAGTTTGAGACCAGCCTGGGCTACAAAGTGAGCTCAAGGCCAGCCTGAACTGCATAGCGAGACCCTGTCTCAAAAAAAGACACACACACACACACACACACACACACACACAAAAATTATCTTGATTGATTTGTTCATCTGTCTTCCCTGGGTTGTTTACTCCCAGACCACAGATGGAGCTCAGCAAAAACTTGAATAAATTGAATGTGTGCATGGGTTAACAAGGCAATGGAAGAATTCCGTCCCATTTTCTTGGTTTTAGAGCACTTTTACCTCACCCTACCCTCTCCGCAAAACTCCAGGAACAAGGGCAAGCAGCTACGCAGCTGCAGATCTGGACCGCGGACGTGTTGCTATGACAACGGGCCCTCGTGGCCGGAAGTGACGTACGACCACCTCCGCTTCCTACAGAGACACTTCCGGTTGGGAAATAAGTGGCACCGTTTCCTACCGGGTAGGTTGAAAACGCTGTTAGTACTTACTTTCATGTTTTAAGATGCTCATGTAGAAGCCCAGCGGCGGTTCCTTTTGTCTTCTGAGAGACCCGCCTTTGGCCTGCGGTCCCCAGGGTTGGATTGGCGCCGCGGCCTTCCTGCCGCCGCGGGTCGCACCACCCCAGAACCGCGGCTTGGGACTTCGGGACTAAGAGGATAGAAGGTCCCCGTCTCTTTGGGTCTCGCCCTCCGTGCTCCAGAGCGCCCACCCCGGGACAGTGAGAGAGGCCGGCCGGCTCGAGCCCGGGGCCCGCGGGGCGGAAGTGTGGGGAGGAACGCGTGTCCCCTCCTGGGAGGAGGCTGCACCCCGAGGGGCCAGGGACGAGCGAGGCGAGATCCCGGTCTGTAGAGGCCGACCCCGTCTCAGTTGCGCATAGTGCGTTAGGGAGGAGCTGGGTTGTTGGGAAACACTTTATTTAAAGGGGGAGGTGGGATCCAGCTAAGGAGATTGCCAGGTCTACTGGAGAAAGTGGGTTCGTACTGAGGCCAGTGAAAGGGCACAAAGCCAGCGGGCAGGAAGAGCGTCCGGGGCTGCCCGGCTGGAGAGGAACGTAGTGTATTCTAGGAACTGCAAGAAGGTGGAGGGTGTGAAACCCGGGTAGAAAGGACGGGATACAGAGGCAGACGTGAGCCAGACCAGGTCCTGAAGACGGGAAGAGAACTGACGGGTGTAAGGATTTTGACTTTTGTCTTAATAATGGAACTATAGAGAACGCCTGTGTATTTTGAAGGTTGTACTGCACTGGAAAGGCCAGACGGATAGCTTTAAGAGGTGTTCACCAAAAGAGAAAGAAAAAGAAGAAAGAAACTAATGGAAGGTAAGAGTATTTAAAAAGAATCACCTTTTTTTTTTTTATTCATTGCTATTAAGGGATCCTGAACTATATGTGTTATATTTAGTGACTGGAAGGTCACAGGCAGTTTTATTAGTGCACTCCCAGGGGAGTGCTGAGGTGGAAGCTACAAAGATGTAGGTTAAGAACGGGATGGAGCCCAGCACATCCTGTAATCTCAGCACTGGCTGAGGCAGGACAGTCACAAGTTTGAGTCCCACCTGGGTAGCTTAGTGAGACCTTGTTTCAAAATAAAAAGTTGGAAAAATGGGGCGGGCCAGTGATGTAGTCATTTGTACAATGCCTCTGGATTCTATATACAGTACCTTAAAAAGAAGTGGAAGGGGAGGAAATAGAGCATTTTCTCTCTCAAGAAATGTTGCTATGAAGAGAGGAGGGGAAAAACTGGATAGGACTTGAGGGTTAGAGGATGGTTGCTTTTTTATTTGTATCTTTTAGGTAGAAAAGACTGAAGATTGTGGGAGTGTTGCTACAAAGGAGCCAGTGCAGAAGGGAGAGACTGAGATGGGGGGAGGTAGCTGATGGGTCACTCTGAGAAAGAGGTGGGGCTGAGAGTCAGCACACATGTTGAAGGAAATGACCTTCAGGGAGGAGGATATTGTTGGAGCAAGATGGAGAGAGAGGATGAAAGCAGGTGTGTTTGTTTCTGAGCATAAGCTGTTTCTTGAGAGTGAGGTTGTAGGCAAGTTCATAGCAGCAGATTGAAGAGGAAGAATGACTTTTGGAAGTTCTTTGAAGTAAAGGAAATTTGATTCACCAATCAAAAGAAACAGACTGGCAGAATGAATTAGGAAGCAAGATCCAACAATATGCTGTATACAAGAAACACATTTAACCCACAATGAAGTAAAGGAAATTTAAAATAGTTACTATTTCAAGAAGAATGGAATGGTGCAAGCTGCATATGTAGTTTAAAATTTGCCAAGAGCCATGTTAAAAAGGTTTCAAAAGGACAGGCAGAATTAGGAATGTATTTTACTTAACCCTGTATCCAATATTATTTCAATATTAAGTCACCATATAAAAACTATTAATGAGATATTTTATCTTCTTTATTTGAAGTCTTCCAAATGCAGTGTGTATTTTACAGTAGGCCACAATTTATCCTGGCTGCATTTCAGGTGCTTCTTAGTCTCATGTGACTACTAATCCCATGGGACTACACAGATCAGAGAAAGAGTTCACAATGTTCAGTTCTCAACTGTAGTCAGGACCCAGGTGTTTAGAGTGGTGCTCAACTGCCCAGGTGTGAATTTTTTTCTCTAGACTTTCTCAGCAGCTTGAGGGGAACCAAAGAAATTTATTGAGCTTTTAGGGCCGTGCACAGTGCTAGGAGTCAGAGCTACATAAAGCAGAAGACCCAGTCTGCTAGACCTTCTCTGATTAGGGAGTCAAGTTAGATCACCTGTTCTATAGATGAGGTCACAGAGAGGCCTCCCTTGTCTCTGAGTGGTGGATCCCAGCTGGATAACATTGGGAATGAAAGTCTCACCCAAAGCTCTAGGTGCCCCCATGAAAGGTGAGGTGCCCAGGCTGAGGGCCCTGCCTGGTAGTTATTTATTCAAATGTTCTTTCACATCCTGTTCTCTTCAGCACACAAGTCTTAGAGCTGCCGCCTGTTACCTAGGATACATTGAGTGCTCTCTGCCAGAAATATGCATATAGCATGCAGGCTTACGAGCTCAAGGATTCTTGTTAGTGGAAACAATCTGTAGATTGGAATATGTCAGTGACAAGGAAAGGAAATAAGAGTAGACTTTAGATTTCTGAGCTGTATAAACATATTATCTAGCCAAAGATACATAAAAATCTAAAAATTTGAACTGAGAAGCAATACAGAGCAAGAATGTGGTATATTTGCAAAACTAGTTTTTAACTATGTATTTTCTAAAGTACATCTCTGTTACTGTGTTTGAATTCCAAAATGTATGTGCCATATTATTAACATTACAACCTTATGTATTTTCACTTTCTATTGGACACTAACAAGGTGTGTCCACCCTCTTTTGCAAAGAACGGGCCCTTCTAGGTGATGTTCTTGCATACCTGATGCCCCATGAGGGAGCCCACCCTGCAGTCTCCACTCATGGAGCTTGGGATGTGGCTTTAGGGGATGGGAGGGGGGGCGTGAGGCAGACACTGCGTTGCTCTTTGAAATTTGCCTTTTAGCAAAGGACACACATTAAACGTCTGGTTAAGTCATTGTTTTATTTTTTAAATTGAGCTAAATTCTACAAAAGAGAAGCATAATTTGCTGTGAAAGTACATCTTCACCAGTGGGCCTAGAGGGAGTGGATTCCACTGATTCTCCTGTCCATTATACTTAATACAGTATAAAATTTATAATTGTGACTATAGGTTTGTCATTTGTCATGCAGTTTCATTTTTGCTGTGACCCACCCCTGGTAATATTTAAAATGCAAAGCTAAACTGTTGTCACATTTCTCTATAGGCATAAAATGGAAAGAGAATCAAGCAGATTTGAAATCCACATTCCTATTTTTGACAAGGAAAAGTACTCGGTATGTAAAGAAAAGCCCCAGAAACATGCCCACGAAAGCTTCCGAGACGCCTCTCTGGCAAATGACCACCCTCAGATAACTAAGAAGAAGAGGAAGGATTTCCAGCCTCTCATTTCTTCTCCACTGAAAAAATCAGAAATCTTGGACAAGAGTGAAAAGGCCACTTCTATACATAAAAAGGGGAAAAGTAGTGCTTTGAGGGTAGACAAGGAAACAGGTGTTATGTATGTCTTTGTGGATAAAGAAAATATTGAGAACATGCCGAAGAATTGTAGGAAAGATGTGGACGTTGTTTATGTTGATGCAGGCAAAGTACGAAAGTCAGCGAAAGGACATAAAGCAGACAGACTGTACTCCATTGCCAACTCAAATATACATAAGCCAGAAGAACTGCATAATAAAGTTAGGGGGGAAAAGAATAAAAACCGTCGGAGGAAAGCCAAATCCTGGGATGCTATACAGGAAAGCCAGTGTAAGACCGTCTCTCAGCCCCAGCTGGAGTCACAGGAGCAGCCATCCTTGCTGTCTATAGATAGAGAAGGTGAAATCACAGAGCTACCAGAGTCTGCTGATAAAAGCAAGGCTAAGAAAAAAAAGAAGTTGTTCAGTCCCCAGGGGACGTTAGCCAGGCCTGACAGTCCTGATCACAGGCCTCCTGAAGGATTGCAGGGAGCCAGCAAAGGCAGTGATTTACTGGAAAGAGCCAAGGGATCCATCAGTATAAGGAAAAATTCTAAGAAAAGGAAACGTGTGTCTGTTGAAAGCGCCTTGGCATCTGATGATGACTTTTTGGTACATGGTAAGAAGTCTAAAAACACACTCTTTCATTCAGAACAAGACAGTTGTGCCTTCACTGAAGGAATTGTGAAACCCAGGCCGCAGAAGGAGTGTCGCAAGCAGCCATCCTTGCTGTCTGTGGGTCGAGAAGGTGAAATCACAGAGCTACCAGAGTCTGCTGATAAAAAGAAAGCTAAGAAAAAAAAGAAGAAATTGTCGAGTCCCCAGGAACTGGGGGCCTTGGCTAGACCTGCGAATCCTGGTCACGTGCTCCCTGAAGGGTCACAGGGCGTCAGCAAGGTTGGGGCCAGAGAAGGCAGTGATTTACTGAAAAGGGCTGAGAGATCCATCAGTGTAAAGAAAAATTCTAAGAAAAGGAAGCGCGTGTCTGCTGAAAGCACCGTGGCCTCTGGTGATGACTTTTTGGTACATGGTGAGGAGTCTGAGAACACACACTTTCATTCAGAACAAGACAGTTGTGCCTTCACTGAAGGAATTGTGAAACCCAGGCCCCAGAAGGAGTGTCGAAAGCAGCCATCCTTGCTGTCTGTGGGTCAAGAAGGTGAAATCACAGAGCTACCAGAGTCTGCTGATAAAAAGAAAGCTAAGAAAAAAAAGAAGAAATTGTCGAGTCCCCAGGAACTGGAGGCCTTGGCTAGACCTGCGAGTCCTGGTTACGTGCTCCCTGATGGGTCACAGGGCGTTAGCGAGGTTGGGGCCAGAGAAGGCAGTGACATGTTTAGAAAGGTCAAGGTAAAGAACCGCTCTAAGAAGAGGAAGCGTGTGTCTCTCCAGAGCGCCTTAGAGTGTTGTGAGGACTTTTCAGTGCATGGTGAGAGCTCTGAGAACATGCTCTTCGGCTCAGCAGTAGGCAGTTGTGCCTTGATGGAAGAAAATGTGAAGGAGAAAAACCAGAAGGAGCAAAGTCAGGCATCTTCCAGAGAGAAGCACATGGCGGAGGCATGGAGGTAATGTGGGAATGGTGAGCTGACATAAATAGCATTTACGAGGTGTACTGTCTGATGAATTAGCACAAGGGTTTTTTTTCTGACTACTTTCATTTGATAGTTCCTGGGACTCAGGACAGATTTTCTCCCCATTTTTGCTCAGTGACTCTTAAATATGTTAGGTTATCCTGACTTAAAGTAATTTCACATGAAAGTTAGTGGAGGGTAAGTCAGGTAGTGATAATAGCGATGGGCCACTTGCGTCATCCTCTGTGCTATCTCATTTGGGACACCTTCAGGACACTGCTCAGGAAGCAGGACTGTGCTAGGACTGTGGGGCTTCACTTTCAGTGGGGCAGCAGACCCCTCTGGAAGCTGCTAATGCTCTGCTCCAACAGGTGCATGTAACCTTTCTAGCTACCAGTCTGAGAGGTTCAGTAATACGCCTGGACAGCCCAAGAGCAGACTTAGACTTGTGGCAAAGAATTGGGGGAGGACTTAGGCTAGAGGCACAGAAAATTAAGTGAAGGAAAAAAGAGGTCTTTAGAATCCATAGCAAAAACAACTATAATTATATAAAACCCAGAATACTGATTTAATTAATTACTGACTGTCCTGTTATAAAATGCAACTCACTGGAAGGGTTGGGGAGGAACGTCTGATTCTCGGTAGGGATAAAAACCAAAAAAGATGAGAGATAGTGATGTAAGCAAATAAGCAGTGAAAATAGTGCTTAGGGCCTCATGTTACCGGCTAGGCCAGTTGGGACATATGTCCAAAGAAACAAATGAGATTACATTAAAGAGTTCGAAAGTCACAAACTAAACTCCAGAGTCCCATGTGGCTTGAACACTCCAAAAGAGAATCATTTAGGAAGTTAGTTTATAAGCTGTTAGGTCAAGTGATGATAGTTAATGTTAACCAGTTTCCATTCTTAGGTCAGAACCTTCAAATGAAGAAGAAAGCAATCTGGAATTGACTGGCGAGTCGGTAAGATTGGAATCTGAAGATTGGAGAGAATCCGACCATTCAGATGTGGATCTGCATTCTGCTGTGAAGCAGCTCCAGGAGTTCATTCCTGACATAAAGGAAAGGGCGGCCACTACAATTAAGAGAATGTACCGTGATGACCTGGAGCGGTTTAAAGAATTTAAAGAACAAGGTGAGCCAGTGACACGTTCATGTCCATTTACATTTTGGGGTGCAGATCTAGCACCTGGCTGTTCCAGTGAGAGGTTCAGATCAGTAGACTCGAGAGAAGCATCCCAGAGCTCCATCCCAGAGATTTTGATCAAGCTGTGAGATCAGCAAAACGAAGTGCCTGTTTGTCTTCTTATTGTCCCATGTCTGACAGAGAGGCAAGGAACAATGGGAACAGAGTGACCAGATAACTCCAGACTAGAAAATCAACCATGGAAAAAGGGGAAGGTATTGGTTGAGATACTAGGAAGGGTACAGAGGCAAAATAAAATTAATACTGTCGGTAACATCATCAGCTTGGGTAAGATGTAGTTTCCTTCCCTACTATGTTAGTTTGAGCGTACACTTCTTGCAGTGAGCATGGTCTCAAGAGACTCAGCTTGCTCTCCTTGATTTCACTTCACAAGAACCTCCCCACAACCTTGTTGGATTTAGGGCACAGCCGTAGGTGTGGGCCACGTCCTTACTCGCTTTCTTGTCACTGGGACAGTATACCCAGCACCCCCAACATAGAGGAGGAGCGGCTCATTTTGGTTCACAGTTTTTAGGGATTCAATCTATAGTTGACTGCTCCAGGGCAGGAAGGACCTGTCAGGGGAAAGGAACATGGCCAGGAAGTACAGAAGGGAGGAGCTGGGGACAAGAATGTACCCTTCCATGTCAGGCCCCCAGTGGCCCGCCTCTTTGTCCAGGCCCTACTTCCTAACAGCAAGTCAGCTATGGCCTCTCCATCATCCAGTCATCTTCAAAAACCCCACATCTGAAGGCATGAGTCTTTTTGGGGATAGTCTGGATCTAAACCATAATATCTTGCGCTGGCCCCCAAAAGACTCGTAGCCATCTCTTTGTGTAAAATACATTTAATTCATCTCTAACAGCTACCAAGGTCTTTACGGTTCTAGCACTGTGGAAAAATCCAAGTCCAAAGTCTCCTCTGAGACTCAAGGCAACTCTTAGCTGTGAGCTCCAGTAAAAATCAAAAAGAAAATTCCACACTGCCAGTATACAGTGGCACCGGGTAGAGGTTGCCGTGCTAAAGGGGAAAGGTGGGGGTAGAAAGGAACAGGACAAAAGTAAGACTTAAACCCAGCAAGGCAGACGTTAAATTCTGTAGCTCTGTGTTCAACACCTGAGGCAAGTTGAGGTGAACTCCAGACAGCTCGAGTGCCCCCTCCGACAGCATTGCCAGTTGCAGCCCTCCTGGCCTCTCTTGGGTGCCTCTGCTCCCTGCCCGTGGCTTTCCCTAGCAAACAGACATTCCTTCTCAGGGCACACTGCCTGGCCTTGAGGCTCCCTCTACCCCCTTTTATTTTGAGACAGTGTCTCACTGTGTAATTCAGGCTGGCCTTGAATTCATTGTGTTGTCCTGGCTGACCTCAAACTCACGGCAGTCCTCCTACATCAGCCTGCTGATAGCCGTTCCTCTGAAGTCTGGGTGGCCCCACAACTCTGCGTTCTGTACGCCTTAAAAACCAGAACCACATGGATGATGCTGTGGTGTGCTGCCTGCTCAAGTGGTAGCCAGGCCACTTGGCATTGTGCCTGTAGCAGCCTCTGAGTGCTGGGATGGTGGATGTACTCCAGGAGACTCCTTCCTGGTTAGCCTTGAATGAGCTGGGCTCGCCGGGACTTTGCTCAAACCAAAAGTTTCACCTCTAAACCTTGGGGTCTTCAAAGGGTTGAGGTCCTACTGACTCCTGAGGTACCCTTGGGATCTTTCCTATTGCTCTAGTGCAAAATACTGGGCTTCTTTTTAATACTGATCTTTCCAGCAGCCAAACTCTCCTCAGCCCGAGCTTTATGGCTCCCAGCAGTACAGGTGTTTCCTTTTCAGCCACCAGCCAAATTTACACATTATTCAACTCTGCTGTTTGGTCCCGAGTCTCACGGTAAATATCTTTTTTTTCCACAGTAAATATCTTAAAAGCAGCCAGGAGTACCCTTTACTGTTTGTATTTTATCAGTGTCCTAGTCTTCTGAGTGCTGGCCAGTGCCCCACGGCATTCTAGGGCTTCTCCAGCGAACTTCTCCAGACTTCTCCAAACCCCCGCACCACCTCCAGAGGCCTCTGGATCACGTAGCTGTATCGTGGCGAGGGCCCCACTCCCAGTGCCAGACTCTGTCTCAGCCGCTTTCTTGTTGCTGGCACAGTATACCCAGCACTTGCAGCGCGGAGGAGAAGTTATTGTAGCTCATGGTTTCAGACGATGCAGTCCGCAGTCAGCTGCTCCAGGGCAGGAACCGCGTGGTGGCCAGGAGGCAGAGCGCAAAGAGAGGATCTGGTCACACCCCAGGGACCACTTCTTCTGACCAGGCCTTGCCTCCTAACCATAAGTCAGCTGTGGTGCCCTGCGTCCAGTCACTTCCCAGAAGCCCCACCTCGGACCACAGGAAGCTTTGAGGGCGTTCTAGATCTAACCCATAACTCCAGGTAGTGTGTACCTGTAATCCTAGTACTCTAGGAGGCTGAGGCAGGAGGGTTGTGAGTTTGAGCCCAGCCTGGGCAACTTAGACTCTGTCTCCAAAAAAGGGTGGGGATATAGCTCTGTGAAGGCTCTGGGTTCAATCCTTAGTAGCCAAAAGAAACCCACAAATTTAAGACAAATGAGCAGTCTTTACTGAGTATTGTGTGACACCAAAGTAAAAAGAAGGCCTTTGCGTTAGAGAACTAATCAGGTTGAAAAGATTAGTTCAGAAACAGAAAGTAAAGCAATCACACAAAACACCACACATGCACACATAATCTATAGAGCAGTATGTAAGGGTCTCTTTATTAATATAGTCTGGTGAAATTTTTGAGTGATATATTTAATAAAAAAATTTTTTTAATAACCCTGAAAATAGAAGAATACACTGTTTTGATCTCTAGCACCGAAAGGAAGGAAAAGAAGGAAAAAAGCTTGTGTAATATAGTTCATTGTGGTGGGTTTTGTTTTGTTTATACTTTGGAGACAGGGTCTCACTATGTAGGCTGGCCTTGAACTCACTATGTAGCCCATCCTGCCTTTGAACTCCTAGTGATCCTCCTGCCTCAGCCTCCCAAGTGCTGGGATTATAGGTTTCACCACCACGCCCAGCTTCATGCTGGGTGCTCTGAGTAATGAACAGGAAATGAGTGATGGGTGGAAGTGCTGACATTTGTCACCCTGCCTGCCAACGTGTACCCAGAACCTACATCTTTCTGCACCCTATCTTTGGGGAGAGCCATGGCATAGCAGGGAAGGGGGCTTCCTTTAAGCATTTCTCTGTGCACTGTCTGGGTTTTAAATGAATGTGTTATTTTTGATAGAAAAATGATAACTTTTTTGCTGGATGTGGTGGCACAGACCTGTAATCCCAGCTACTCAGGAGGCTGAGGCAGGAGGATCACAAGTTTGAGGCTGGCTTGGGCAACTTAGTGGGACACTGTCTCAATGAAGCAGATAGGAGGCTAGGTCGGCAGAGGGCTTGCCCAGCACGTGTGAGGCATGGGGTTCAGTCCCGGTGCTGTCAGAAAGAGATTGATGAGGCGTGAAGGTCACTGTGGGGCTGAATGACCAGGTAGGACTCTGGGAGAAGAGGCGTGGTGCAAGGCCAAGGGGAGGCAGCGCCCTCAAGAGGGCAGCAATGTCGCCCGCACCAGCTGGGCTGCCTCGCCAGGCGGCGCTGGCCGGCTCTGGTCTTCCAGAAGCCGTGGGTTTGCTGTTGATTCCTGACAGTGCATGCTTCTCTCCTTCCTCCTCAACCCTAGGTATCACTATTCGATTTGGCAAGTTTTCTGCCAAGGAAAATAAGCAGATAGAGGAAAACGTGCAAGAATTCCTCTCCCTAACGGGAATTGAGAACGCAGACAAGCTGCTGTACACAGACAGATACCCAGAAGAAAAGGCCGCCATCACGGATTTGAAAAGGAAGCACGCGTTCAGGCTGCACATTGGTGAGCTCAGAAGTGTCTCTCTGACGGCCTCCGCCTCCGACCCCAGCCAGGGCCACCGGGTGAGGAGGAAGAGTGCTTTGCCCCGTGCCTGGCCCAGCCGGTGTGCAAAGCACGTTAGGACTTGCTGCATGAGCTGTCGCCTTCTGGGTGCCAGTCCACACACTTGCGGTTTGCAGTGTGTCTGTGTGTCTCGCAGGCAGTGTATGTATGGGTCTTGTGAAAAATGAAGGCCCAAAATGGTAGCACACATGCATGTGCCTGTAATCCCAGCACTCGGGAGGCAGGAGGATTGCTGCAGGTTCGAGGTCACCTGTGCTACAAAGTGAGTTCAAAGCCAGCCTGCACTGCATAGTGAAACCGTCTCAAAAAGACAGAGATAAAAGAAAAATCAAATGATCACCTTCTGTCTTTCTCACTCAGCAATAATTAGGGTTTGGGTTTCCTGTGCTGTTCGTTAGTACTTATTTTATGAGGGTACTATGCACAACACCCGCCTCTACACACCACTGTCTCCCAAGTGGGGCCGGGGTGTGGGGTAAGCTGACCCTCTTCCAGGTGCTGCGGGGAAAGTTACAAGGTGAAAGAGGACCCCAGTGGAAAAACCCCCTGGCATTTAAGCAGGGTGATTTTGCAGATGCGCACTGGCATGCAGGAAGGAAACCAGGGTGGCCAGCCCCGTGAGGCACTGTTTCCGCAGCAGAGTGGGGGAGGGAGGAGCGCTTAGTCTGGAAAGAGTTCTGCTCATTCTATGGAGAGCCATTGGCAAGTGTCCCTGCCTTGGTGTCTCTTTCCCCTTAATGCAGGTGATGTTAAAAGTACTTCGGCTGTGCCTCTGCGTCCTCACAGAGCCTGAGGCCCACACCGTTGTGCACTTGCTGGGCCCCTGTGCTGGTCCTTAGGGCGCTGGCGCCTCTGACTCCCTCCCTTCTGGCCCTAGGGAAGGGCATTGCGCGGCCCTGGAAACTCGTGTACTATCGAGCAAAGAAGATCTTCGATGTCAACAATTACAAAGGGAGGTAAGAAGAGGGTCCCGCACCTGAAGGTGGCTCTTTTCTCTTTTTTGCTGGCGTTATAAATCAAAACATCCACAGCACTAGAGGAGAGGTACAACTCGAGGTTTTTACATGTGAAACAGGATTGTGTGTGGAGTGTGTGTCTTCAAGGCCCAGGTCCACCTCTTTAAGAACCCTTTTGTAACTCCTAAATCCTCAGCCTTTTCTCTCTGCCTGGGCTTTGTGCTCAGCGTGCCCGTCTCCTTACTCTCCCTTGAGCTTGCTCTCCACTGCGCTGTGAGCTCCTTGCTGACCCGCACAGTCCTCACGGATGCTGCCCTCAGCCTTAGTGCAGTTCTTCAGGTTCTTCGGGTTTTTAGCAGACATTTGAGGTAGAACTAAAACCAGTGTTAGATCACATACGTGCATTTCGGGGACGTCAGTGCAGAGTGCTTCAGGCAATTCCTAGTCTCTCCTCTCTTCCCCAAATAAAATTCCCAATTTTAATTCATGTCCAATATCCTAAATTTAAAAAAAAAGAAAAAACCAACATAGATTATAAAAATGTTGGGTGATCATTATACTCGAAAACAAGGAAAAAAGCAGGAAAGAAGGTGTCACTCCTGCTTCCAGGAGCTCCAAAAATAATAGTTGCCTCCACTACTTGATTTCCCCCTGCAGCAGCCTCGTTAAATTTGTGCCAGCTGATGGAGGTCTTGCTCTGCTGTTTAATCCGACTGAAAGTCAAGATGTATTCAGAGCACCCAGGCTGCCAACGTAGACATGACCTTGGTTTCCTTTTTTTAAAATATTTACAAAAAGGACTCAACTTTGGATGAGGAAACTTCCTACACCCAGACTGGCATCTCCCCTGTCCTTTTTCAGATAATTAGGAACTTTAAGAAAATTCACTAAAGATAGAATTTTAAATGGGATTTACAAAATTAACAGTGGTTGCCAGCACTCAGGGGGCTGAGGCAGGATGATCACCACGAATTTGTAGCCAACCTGGGCTACAAAGTGAGTTCAAGGCCAGCCAGCCTGAACTACATAGCAAGACCTTGTCTCAAAAAAAGCCAAACAAACAGTGACAGCCAGGGTAGCATTCACTCCTTTGTGCCAAGTTATTTGTGTCAAGGGGATCATTTGCCCTTAGAGTCTTCACTGAAAAAAACATAGGAAGTCATAAACCAAAGAATGTTTAAGACTCTGGGAGCTGTTGGATATCAGCACACTTCTTGCTCCTGTTCACTGAATTTCCTTTTGTGAGGCAGATGGGTTGGAACCAGGACCTTCACACTGGGCTACATCCCCAGTCCTTTTTAAAATTTTTAAATTTTGAGACAGATCTCAGTTGCTAAGTTACCCAGGCTGAGCTCAAATTTACAATCCTCCTGTCTCAACCTCCCAGAGGGCTGGATTATGAGCATGTACCACCATGCCCAGCAATTTCTCTCTTACTTCCTCTTTTTAGTTGGCTTCAAGATCTTTAAGTTCTCTGGGGTTTCTTATTTTCTTTATTTTTTCAAACCTTAAAAAAAATAAAATAAACCTGAGACTCTTGACTGCCTTAAGAAGAAAACTACTAGCAAGTGTTGCTTTTTATTTATCCCCCTGATTCGTTATAGTGAAGAAAAATACAGCGCATGTACAGATCCATTTCCGGACACACAAGAATGTCACGTCCGGAAGTGGCTGGTGTCTGACTGCAGGTCCTCTGCCGTCGCCCTTATAACAGGAACCACATCCTCCCCGTTCCTGCCCCCTTCCCCACCCACGTTAACGCCCAGGAATCTCAGGGTGTTATGAAGATTGCTTTTTTTCTACTTAAATATTAAAGGTGCCTAATCTTGAATTCCATTTTTAACGTAAATGCCATTTTGGCACTTTTCTCTCTTTGTATGTGAGATTGATGCATATTGAGGAATATATATATATATACATATATATATGTATATATGTATGTATTTTTTTTTCCTCCTCGGTACCAGGGATCAAACTCAGGACCTTGTGCTTGCCAAACAGGTGCTTGTACTAAATCCCCAGCCCTGATATTGAACTCCTCAATAGTGACATATTTGTCTTGGCCTATCTTGTTGCATGTTTATGGAATGTTTGTTATCTCTCAGGGTTATGGATATGACAGAGCACAAAACTCAGGACCAGGGGGAGCAGGGGAATCAGCATTGCCTAGGAGGGAACAGAGGCCCTAAAGCTCAGGCTACACTGCCCTCTTGGAGGGGCACCATTGCTCTCACCACCCAGGTGAGGTGAGACAGAGGTCTTCAGGGCAGAATAGGCTATGAGATCACAGAGATCCATCCATAGTTCTGACTGGAACTGTAGTGATTTCACTGCAGTGAGATCCATCCATAGTTCTGACAGGAACTGCAGTGGATGGATGGATGCATGGATGAATGGATGATTGGGTGCGTGGGTGGGTAGGTGGGTGGATGGATGGATAAATGGATGGATGATTAAGTGGGTGGTTGGGTATTTGGGTGGATGGATGGATGGATGAATGGATGATTGGGTGCGTGGGT
>NW_004955513.1:1795229-1815741 GCF_000276665.1 Chinchilla lanigera | reverse complement strand
ATGGATGGATGGATGAATGGATGATTGGGTGCGTGGGTGGATAGGTAGGTGGATGGATGGATAAATGGATGGATGATTAAGTGGGTGGTTGGGTAGTTGGGTGGATGGATGGATTGGGTGGGTGATTGGGTAGTTGGATGGATGGATGGATGGATGGATGGATGGATTGGGTGGGCAGTTGGGTTGTTGGGTAGATGGATGAATAGATGGGTGGATGATTGGGTGGGTGGTTTGGTAGTTGGGTGGATGGATACATAGATGGATTGATGATGGATGGATGGATGGATGGATGGATGGATGGATGGATGGACTGGGTGGGTGGTTGGGTAGTTGGGTAGATGGATGAATAGATGGATAGATGATTGGGTGGATAGTTGGGTGGGTGGATGGATAGATGAATGGATGATTGACTGGGTGGTTGGGTAGGGGGCTAGATGGATGGATGGATGGATGGATGGATGGATGGATGGATGGATTGAGTGGGTAGTGGGTAGATGGATGGATAGATGGATAGATGATTGGCTGGGTGGTTGGGTAAGTGGGTAGATGGATGGATGGATAGATGAATGGATGGACTAAGTGGGTAGGGGGTGGATGGATGGATAGATGGATGGATGATTGGCTGGGTGGTTGGGTAGGTGGGTGGATGTATGGATGGATAGATGAATGGATGGATTGAGTGGGTGGTTGGGTAGGTGGGTTGATAGATGGGTGGATGGATGGATGGATGGATGATTGGGTGGTTGGGTAGGTGGGTAGGTAAATGGATGGATGGGGTGGGTGGGTGAATGGATGGATGGATTGGGTGGGTACTTGGATGGGTGGATGGATGGAATAACCACTGTAGAGCTCAGAAGCAGTGACATGAGTTCTGGTCATTGTGAGGACAGGAACCGAGTTCTCAGCACTCTGCATTCAGCCTTTCCCTGACTGCAGGTTCTGCGGTGAGAATACTGGATTAACCTCGCTTTCTCTCTCTTAGATACAGTGAAAGGGACACTGAGAAGCTGAAGGCATGCCAGTCCCTCCACGGGAATGACTGGAAAAAGATTGGGGCAATCGTGGCCCGGAGCAGCCTCTCAGTTGCCCTAAAGTTCTCCCAGATCCGTAACAGTAAGTGGCCCATCTAATGTAATACACTCAACAGGCTAATGGCTGCCCCTGACCAAGGCAGGGTCCCTAGATCACCCTGGCCTGTCCTCTGAGAGAGCCACTGCTTTATATGCCAGTCTCTCCGCTAGTTCCTTTCACTTTCTGCAGTCAGTAAAGCTCACTAGACTGGTTTTGACCACAGCTCAGTTCAGTAACTTTCAGCATGAGTGTAACTGCCACGTGGTTATCCAGTCCCCTGGAAGCTGCTGGAGGAGGTCACTTCCTCATGGTGCCCGGAGAGCCTTTGGGAGGGAGGCGTGTGGTGATGTGTGCTAGGCACAGTGTGGGCAGCCTCCTGTCTTTTTTTCTCTTCTGTGAAGCTCTTTGGTTCTGTTCCTTGCATCAAAGCACCCCAAACTGCTGCCTGTTCCTGCCAGTGGGGCGTGTGGTGCAGCATTCCTTCTACTCTCCAAGCAGCAAAGCAAAACTCTGGAATTTAAAACAGAATCTATAGACATCTTTTTTTTCTTCCTGGAAGTCTCTTGATGTTTCAGCATTCATCTGCATTGTTACTGAGGGAAGGAAGTGCCGCTGTGGGCCAACCACAGCCCTGTGCTCTCCGGGTCTGCCCTCGGCCTGCCTGCTTGTCAAGAGAGGAAGGACCGGATGCCAGTGTTTTGACTCCTTCTGGGTGGCTCAGAGTCCTCAGGGACCTTCGTGTCAGCCCAGGTGGCTGTCCCTGTGGTTGGTGATTTGATCCTAGGAGCTCTTTGTTGGGAGGCAGACATGTACATAAAACAGACGTCCCTGGATTACTTTTTCCATCACATATTTGGGAACTTCACAGAGTCCCACAGGAGATGAATTCTATTCTCTCAGAAACAAGAAGGACAACTTAAAAAAAAAAAAAAAAAAAGAAGGACAACTTTTTTAAAGTTAAAAACAAAAATCAAGAAAGGACTTTTCTCCCTTCTAGGGGTGGAACCCAGGGCCTCAGGCATGGTAGACAAGCACTCTACCACTGAGCTCCTTCCTCAGCCACAGTGTCTGGCTTTGGTTCTTAAAAAGGCCCTGTGGCTGCTTTAGGAATTTCATGTTCATTTGTATCTAATTATATTTGATCATTTTATGTTTCTGTAACTGGGATATCGCCCAGTGTCTTCTAAGAAGTGTCCGCTGTATCATTTTGGTTTTGACCTCATATTTGAAAGCAGTTAGAACAGCCACTACAGGGTCATCCTTTTATATCTACAGAAAGAAATCATGGTGTTTGGAGTAAGGAAGAGACCCAGAAACTCATCAAGGCTGTCGAAGAAGTGATTCTGAAGAAAATGTCTCCGCAGGAGTTAAATGAAATGGATTCCGAACTCCAAGAAAATCCTGCCAGTCGCCTGTCAATTGTTCGGGAAAAGCTCTACAAGGGCATATCGTGGGTAGAAGTGGAAGCCAAGGTGGAGACCAGAAATTGGATGCAGTGCAAAAGTAAGTGGTAAGTTTTAAAGATTCTATAAACTCAACGGCAGTCCATCTTCCTCTGGCGTGCGTAGAGTAGTGGAGCGCTGGGATTGCTGGGACTCCACGTGACCACTGTGTAGAGCACTTAAACAGCAGAGATCCCCCTCTGGTCTGTTAACCCAGCTGTCTCAGTATCAGCATCTGATCAAACGAGCACATACCTTGCTCTAACCCAGAGATATGTTTGTTTGGTTGGTTGGTTTTTTGTTTTTGGTTTTTTTTCTGGTACCAGGAATCGAACTCATGACCCAGCCCCTTAACCCAGAGATATGTGCAGGCCAGGCTACAGGTAACAGGGTCTTCCATACTAGACTATGTGGCGTCCTCTTAAAGAATTTGAACTATTTTAATTCTGAAATGGGCTTCTGATTTCTTGACTGCATCTCTATGTCTTTAGTAAAATAAAATGTTTATCTGTTTGCACCATTTGAAAAAAAATTATGTGAAACTGACACTCAGAAGAGAAGTTTTACGCATCGTGGTCGGTGTAGTGCTCCCTTTTTTACGTCGCTTTCCAGTGTGGCAGCTCTCTGTCTGCATCTACAGCAAGGCAGTGTTCAGAATAAAGCAGGATTTTGAGGCCTCACACGCAGCTGCATCCCTCACACGGAAGTAGTTCCAGTCCTTACCTGGCTGCACGGCCTTTGCCTGGTGTAGCTTCCCAAGCCCTGGAGGGACGCTGCCTGGATGTCCCCCTGTGGCCTGACTGCCCGAAGCAGTGGCTTTGCACGCTCTCAACCCACATCCCTTGCACAAAGGGGCTTAGTGACCCTTGGATATCCACTAAGGAACTCGGAGGAGAGGCTTATTTTACATTAAGAACTAGAGTCCTAGATTATACTGCTTATATATTTCTCAATTTTATTTAAGGTACTTGGGCTCTTTGATGTTTTTGTTATTGTTTTTAGTTTTTGTTTTGTCTTTGCAGGGACTAAACTCAGAGGCATCAGACATGCTAGGCAAGTGCTCTACTACTGAGCTACGTCCCCAGCCCAGTGTTCATTAGTGACTATGCCCAGGGAGAGAAACTCCAAAAGACAGAGTGTTTAGAGTGGGGTGGGGGTGGGGGTGTATACTATGGGGCAAACAGAGTCCTTTCCAGCTCTGCATGTCAAGCTGCAAAGGGCTATGAGTGAGCCTCAGCGGGAGGGCATCCACTTCTGGGAAAAAAAAAAAACAAAAAACTTGTTCTGTTTTAATGGGACCAGTACTTAATGGGCCCTTCAAGCAGACCTTTCCTTTAGGCATTAGTTTTGGAGGAGTCATTGGGTCCTTTACCATGCTACTAAATTTGTTCTCCTTGGTATTCTAAAAGCTAGGAATGGTAGTAAGAGCCAAGTCCATTTGTCTTTATAAATAAAAGACATATAGGGGCTGGGGATTTAGCTCAGTGGCAAAGCACCTGCCTGGCAAGTGCAAGGTCGTGAGTTCGGTTCCTGGTTCCGGAGAAAAACCAAAAAAATAAATAAATAAATAAATAAGTAAGTAAAAGACATATAGAGCTGATAGCTTTTTGTGTGTGTGTGAGACAAGGTCTCGCTGTGCAGTTCAGGCTGGCCTTGAATTCACTATGTAGCCCGGGCTGGCCTCAAACTGACAGTGACCCTCTGTGCTACCATGCCCGTCCATCCCTTTTCAAAAATCATTAAATTTCTGTCGTCTTATTTATTCCTTACCACTTTTTTTTCCCCAAATAGTAGGTTCTTGATGTTGGTAAATGAGTTGGAAAAGTGAGAAATTGTTTCTGAATGAGGGCAATTTAGATGAGAAAACTTGAGGAAATCTTAACAAACACTATCCCTAAAAGTAAAGTATATTTTCCATTCTTTTATCATAGGACAGAAATTCTAACCAAGAGGATGACTAATGGTGGCTTTGTGTACCGTGGCATCCATGCTCTGCAGGCCAAAATCAACCTGATTGAAAGGTACAGAAGTGGAAAACGATGCTGGCACAGCAGAGACCTCAGGGTCGCCCCCAGGGTTGGATCTGCGTCCCAGCACCCTCCACTTACGTTGCTGTTGACGTGTGACCTCCCTTTCCAAGTCCCCATATCCTCGTCGTTTATGAGGGTAACGGAAGCAAGAAGTTAGCTACCTCTTGGTGTCACTGGGAGGAGGAAACGAGTCAGTGCACGTGTAACATTACTGGCCACGCAACTGATGCAGTTCCTGTGCCCCGTGCAGCTTTTCCTGTGGATACGTTATTTCTGTCCATTGGAAGATGGAAGCTGATCATTTGGACAGAGCCTGGCTCGGGTGCAAGGCTGTCTCTACCCTCGAGGTCCTCTCTGGAGCGTTCATTCCCAGAGAGAAGGAGATGTGAGCCTGCCTCATGTTGCCCAGGTGACGGCACGGGCCAGAGGCACTTGGCACCAGCCAGCCTGTGCAGCTTCCTGCTCGGCCCTGTTCGCCGTCAGCAGTGTGCCTGCCTCGTCCTTTCAGTGGGGCTGGTTTTACCTCTGCCCAGTCCACCCTGCTGGAGAGACTGGAGAGACTGGCAGATCTGGTGAGGGCGTTGCCTGGGGACATGTGTCCGGGGATCTTGAGCCAGTGACCAGGTCTCTCCCCTGTGTCTTTCTGTAGAACAGGGCTCATCCCTGACCTTGTCAGATGGGATTGAGGGTTACTGTAGTTCTTACACAGGTCTGTTGAGTAGTAAGGGCTGAGTCCAGTCACACTGTTACTCTGTGTCCGTGCCTAATGCACAGGTGGCTTTCCCGCCCATCTCGGTAGCTCACACCTGCAGTGACCTTGTGCTGACTTCGGGTATGCTGGACATGTACGGTGAAGGTCCCAGCTTTTGATACTCAGGGAGTCTAGGAAGAGGCCCAGCAGGTTGCTTTTTGCTTGAAATTGTTTTTTTTGTTTTTTTCTTACAGGTTGTATGAAATAAATGTGGAAGATGCTAATGAAGTAGATTGGGAAGATCTTGCTAGTGCCATAGGGTAAAAGCATTTGTTTAATATTAAGCTGACAACACAGTAGAGATGGCTTTTAGTAAATGACCTCCTAGCTAACCTTAAAAGACAGAATACAGTTCATGCTGCTGCTTGTGGAAGTGTAGACGAATAATAGTTCAGATTCATCTGTTTGCAAGAAAACCAATGCAATATAATGCGGAGTAAAATGCCCTGCAGGGTGTGGGTGGTGCCCACTGTGGGCCCCACCACTCCTGTCTGAGAAGTGCTCTGCGACACCGCCCTCCCTTGACAGCAGTGAGCCACTTTTTAAATATGTGACATTTCCGCTAGGTTTTCATATACCTTGTGACATTGCTTCAGACCACATGATTTTTTGTTTTTTATTACTGAAATTAGTTTCTAATGACTTTAAGATTTTTAAAACTGGGGCTAGGGATACAGCTCAGTGGTCTAACTTGTGAGAGGCCCTGGGTTCCATCCCGAGCACCGCCACCCAAGCGAAGATATTTGAGTCTGATTATTATAGTGACAATTCATAAATTGTAAAGTTGTGCCACAGAGATCTCAGTGTCTAGTCAAGTGTGGTTTGAAATGCGGTGTGTTCACAGTTTGGGCAGCAAACTCAGACCGGCTGGTGTGCAGCTTCATGTCCCGTGTCTTAAGCTCCTTACAGCGTCCTTTGTAGATTATTCAGGCAGGATTTGAGAATAGCACTTCCACCTAATGAGTGCTTCGCCTGCTTCGTTGTAAAAATCCAACTCAGTTGCGTCCTTTCGCAAAGCCTGGGCCTGGTCTGCAGAGCACTCTCTTCGGAGTCGGGCAGAGCGGGCCCCGACCCAGAATCACCCTCGGTGCCTCCGAGCCTTGGTGTCCTCTGCACGTTCTGCAAGGACTGCAAGAGATGGCATGTGAGACTCTCAGTCTGGTGGTGGCACATAGTATGTGCTCAGCGGGGTGCTCTGATAAAGAGGTTAGGAGAGTCCGGTCATCTCTTAGCTATATGCAGTTAACAGATAAAATTATTCACACTGATCATTTTAACAACGGTACTAGTTAATTCTTGGGGGGAAAGTCAAGTTTTTGTTAAGAAAAACTATCCAGATAAATGAGTGATTTTTACTTTAAAAAAAAATTTAAGACTTGGTTGACCAGCCAAACATGGTGGCACACACCTGTCATCCCAACACACAGGAGGCTGAGGCAAGAGAATTGTCACAAGTTCGAGGCTAGCCTAGGCTACCTAGTAAATTCAAAGCCGGCCTGAACTACAAAGTGAGACTTTGTCTCAAAAAAAAATGTACTTGTTTCTGACCTACCCATTATTAATTTGAAAATGTTCTAAAACATCATAGACATTTTTTAACTTTGCAGAATAAATCCAAGAACATCTGCCTTCGAGTTGTGGGCAGCAGGAGTGTATCTGCAGGGAGCGGGCGCTGCGGCTCCTCCCCGTGTGGCTGTGCCCGTCTCCCATCTCCAGGAGAGGGGTTGCGGAGCAGCTCCCTCCGGAGTGCGTGTGGGTGGAAGTGATCACTGCGCATGACAGCTCTGGGGCAGCGCTGTGCACAGGGCAGACAGCAGCAGGTGTCAGCTGCTCTTAGGCTTCATCTTTTTGACTGGAAACTTCAGTTGTTGGAATTTGAACAGAACTAACCCTGTACTACTGATTTTCTTTCTCCTATGGTTTTTTTTTTTAATTTATGTGTTTTGTGGGTAGGGATTAAACACAAGTCTTCCTGCATACTAAATGCACACTGTATGTATGCCTGAGCTACATCCCTAACAGTAGTTTGTTTTAGGTATCTTTGGATTTTATCACATTTATGGACATGATGACTTCCCATCCAGGCTGCAAAAGCTAAATATGCCAGTAGACCTCAACTTAACAAATGTACTTACTGCACAAGTAGTGACAGATGATAAATTGTCGTGTAAAGGAGAACAGAAATGATAAACTTTTAACTGACACTTTTTTTAACCTTTTCTGTTCTAAAGTGATGTACCTCCGTCTTATGTTCAAACTAAATTTTATAAGCTGAAAGCTGCCTGCGTTCCCTTTTGGCAGAAAAAGACTTTCCCAGGTGGGTATTCTAAATAGTTGTATAGTTGAGAACACGGGGTTTGGTGTCATGTGCTGGTTGTCTGAGTCATTTCCGCTGTGACTCAACGTCATAGAATCTGAGCTTCATTAATCAAATTGGCAAATTACAGTCCCTATTGGTGGGACTTTCCAAAGGCCTGCGATAGCGAACGTGGAAAATATGGTCATTGCAGTGTTGGGTACTTAGGGACCCTTCAGTAAGGAACTGTGCTATGCATGCACATAGCCAGACGCACCGTTCCAAGAGGTGTCAGATGCCCAGTTCTTCTTGTAACCATTTGTGGGTGGTTTGTATGTGCATAAGTCCTAAACTCAGACCCTTAGAGCAGTATGAAAAGCTATTAGAAATCTATAGTCCTGGGTCTCATCCCGAACCTACCAAATCCTAATATCCAGGCAGACTCTAGAGTCTATATTGTTCTCTAACAAGCTCACAATGCCACGCATGGTGGTGTACACCTGTAATCCCAGCACTTGGGAGGCTGAGGCAAGAGGATTGCCACAAGTTTGAAGACAGTATGGGCTCCATAGTGAGTTCAAGGCCAACCTGAACTACATAGTGAGACCCTGTCTCAAAAACAATCAAAGCTCACAGCAAGTCTCTTGTGGTCTGCATTGTTGTACCAACTGTGTGATGAAATACTGCTTTGCCTTCAGCAGGCATGACTGCCCTGGTGTGTGTGGTGGCTAACTCCATGACCTTGGGCACATCTCTTAATGTCTTTATGCCTCACTTTCCTCATTTGAAAACTGGGTTTAAAAAAGTGCATAGCATATGTTTTGAAGATTGGATATCTCTGTAGCATATGTTTTTGAAGATTGGATAAGAATATAAGCAAACCATTAGGGTCTTGCACATGGCATTATCAAGAGTCTATATGCTTTAAAATGGATAAAAATTTAAATTTCTGTTCCATAGAGATCATCGACTACCTTTATGAGACTAGTTTACCTTTGCTTAAAGAAAAGTTACAAAAGAAGATGAGGAAAAATGGCACCAAAATCCAAACTCCTGCAGCACCCAAGCAAGTTTTCCTGTTCAGAGACATCTTTTATTGTGAAGACAACAGTGAGGGAGAAGATGTGGAAGAACAGAGTTAAGCAAAGGTTACTATTTCCAGTGCTTTCAATTGGGCCATATTTATAGACATGTGTCAGTGTGTGAGTCAGCTTGCCATCACCATAACAAAATACCTGAGACCATAACATCTTACAAAGAGAAATGGTTTATACCAGCCCATGGTGTAGGAGGGTTCCTGTCTGTGATGGATTGGCTCCTTTGCTTTGGGCCTGTTCCAAGACAGTGTGTGCTGGATCAGATGGCAGAGAAAAACCACTCAGCTTATGGCCAGGAAATGAGAGAATGGATCCCTCAACGGATCCATGCTCTCTCGTACCTGTCGTGGGGTGCCCCTCGACTTCCTAAGTTGTATTCTCATGCTCAGGGGCTGGGACTGTTCACCCAAGCTGTCGTCTCAGAGCTTGTCACTGGATCTGCCTGGTGTTTAGCCGAAAACCAGATAAAGCCAGCAGTCTCTTCCCTGCGTGAGAAACACTGGCTCCATCCAGCTTAGTGGAAGAGGTTGTGCATGGCCCAGGCACACCTCCTGTTGGGAGCCAAGGATAATTTGAACCATGCTCACTGTCATCAGAGCA
Source organism: Chinchilla lanigera (assembly GCF_000276665.1). Taxonomy (NCBI): domain Eukaryota; kingdom Metazoa; phylum Chordata; class Mammalia; order Rodentia; family Chinchillidae; genus Chinchilla; species Chinchilla lanigera. The sequence goes on along the minus strand of NW_004955513.1, from coordinate 1,806,454 downwards.
AAAGCACGGGAGAGATTTCAAACACAGGAACTTAGTATAGGACATAGGAGTACAGGCACAAAAGTTGCAGATGGGATGAAGGAGCCTGCAGGGGAATGTCGGATCACCCAGTGGTGGGGAGCTGCCCCTGGGGCCCCGCATGGCTGCACCAGTCCCCGTGTGCCTCTCGCTGCTCCGCAAATGCCAGCCTGTCTCCTGCTGCTGTCCTTGCTGTACCCTGCACATCTGTGTCCCTTCACTGCCACTGCCAGCACAGGAACCTGTGTCCCCAAGAGCCCAACGGCTTCTGCCTCCTCCTCTGTTCCAGCCCCCAGGACCTCGCACGCACCACCCCTGGCAGAATCCCGCTGCAAGGAACTGTGGGAAATAAGGTCTCAGGCTCCTGGGCTGCGTGCACTGGGGAGAGCACAGGAACATCCCAGACAGTGACATCACCCTCATCAGTACCAAGATGCAACTCCACTGTCACCTGGCTGCCCTCCGATGGCATTTACGCAGCACTGCTGTGATGTTAGGAAATTCAGGTACAGAGCTAAGCATGAACCAGATCTGCCACACAAGGGCGAATACGAATGCATATGGGAGTCTTGCTCCACTCTTCCCCAGTGCCTCTCACAGTGTTACGCAGACGATAGACATTCAGTAAATACTGGCTTCTTGATAAGTGTGTCTCCTGTAGAGAGCACCTTCTGTCCCTCAGATGGCCCCGTCTCGGTGCTGATGGAACTGTAATGTATATTCCCTTTGGAATAGGATAAGATACATCAGAGCCTGGAGAATGTACATATTGTATGACTATTATAAAGGAATAATAAAGTTAATGTATAAATGGGATGTTTATAATACAGAAAAAAGTAAGTGTCCTTTCATAGGAAATGTGTTAATGGTATTTTGGAATATTATGCAGTGATTAAAAATGGTGGTAGATTTGATTGACGTGTGAAGGTTAATAGTGATTGTCAAGCTAATTGAATTAAGAGATAACTAGGCTGATATGTGAGAGCTGCACTCTTGTCAGTCAACTCATTGATAAGTTCTTAGCTGAATGGACTACTAGGAGGTGGAGCATATTTGGAGGAAGCAGGTCACTGAGGGGATGACTTTGAAGGGTATAACTTTTCTCAGGCTCTTGTGCTGCTTCCTGGCGTCCATGCCATCAGCAGCTTTCCTCCACCAGGCCCGTCCACCACGATGCTTCTGCCTCACCACAGGCCTACAGCAGTGGAGCCAGGTGACCATGGACTGACACCTGAGACCGTGAGCCAACCCTGCTCCTCCAAGCTGTCTCTCAGGTGTTCAGTTACACCAGTGAAGAGCCGGCTAACGTGAGGAGATAATATTTCAACTGAAGTATTTCAAAATATATATTTTCTAAGTTTTGTAAAAGAATAAAGGAAATTTATTACAGAAGCATTAAAATGTATTAAATAAACCCAAAATGCCTGCAGTGCTTCTTTCTCCACATTCATAAGCTAGCACTCTTCCGGGTTTTTTGTTTTTGTTTGTTTGAGACAGTCTTGCTATGTAGTCCAGGCTCAACTTGCACTCACTGTGTAGCCCAGGCCGGTCCCGAACTTGCAGTGATCCTCCTGCCTCAGCTTCCCAAGTCCTGAGCCTATAGACATATGCCTCTACACCCTGCACAAGCCAGCACACTTGATTGTAGCTTCCAGAAAGGTGGATGCCAATGGCCCCAGGGAATCTGAACTCTCAGAACTAAAAGGCTGCCAGGTGTGGTGGCGCACACCTGTAATCCTGGCACTCGGAAGGCTGAGGCAGGAGGATTGTTGTGAGTTTGAGACCAGCCTGAGCTACAAAGTGAACTCAAGGCCAGCCTGAACTGCTTAGCGAGATCCTGTCTCAAAAAGACAAAAAACAAACAAACAAAAAAACCTAAAAGGCTAAGGATAGGGCTGGTCTTAAGGGAGAGTGAATTCAGCCCCCCCCCCCAGGACATGGCCCTTAGCTGATTCTCTGCAGGGTCCTGGCAAGGTGGTCCTATGGGCCCTAGGACATGAGGTAGCCACACTTCAACGGTTTGCCTCTTGCCCCACCCCAGGATAGGAGAGAGGGTCCCTCCCAGCAGCTCCTGAAAGCCCTGGGCAGTGCTCCCCCTCAGACCCAACTGACTGTCCCTGTAGCCAGACCAGGATTGGCCCAGCCAACCTACTCCAGCTAGTGTTGGATTAGCCGAGAGGGTAAATGTTCCAGTGGAAAATCAGGGTCCCTGTAGCAGAAAAAGAGCTGAATGAGTTCTGAGGAAACAACCCACAACTGTGCATGTGTGACAGTGTGTAATTATTTGAGCTATAAATTTAACCCAATAAATTTATGTGCAAGTACTTTGTAAAGTGTGCAACTTTTCTCACTTGTCTCCCCTGCTTCTATCCCAGCACTCAGGAAGCTAAGGCAGGTAGATGGGCCACCACGAGCTCTAGGCCAGCCTTACCTCTGTAGTTAATTTGAGACCAGCCTGAACTGCATAGTGAAACTGCTAGGAAAAAGGAGAGAACAAAGATAGGAGCTCAACAGGCAGGGCAGGTTTATTTGGAGCAAACCTCAGCGGGACGCTGGTGTGAGGACCAGAGCAGCATCTCCCATATGGGCTCTGAGGTCTTTTACAGCGTTGGGAGCACAGGGGCGCTGTGAAGGAAAACATGGAGTGAAAAGGCGTCGTGCTACCTGCTAGAGACGAGGCTTGAGAAACGGGGTGTGGGCACTGTGGGGAGCAGGGCTGGACAGCGAGGGGAGTGACGGGTGGAGCCGTGGCTGCTGGGCCCCGTTGACCCGTGAGTCTCCATCATTGCAGCTGTGACAACGAAGGGATGGAGGAAGCTTACAGTGGCCTCAGGTCAGCCGAGGATGGCTGCGGTTGGAGTCCTTCAGAGACCCTGTCTCAAAAAGAAACAGCTGCCGATCTTATCTTTGCCAACCACACTTTGTGTATGTGAGAATCTCAGAACTAGGAAGACAAGCCAGGCAGGGTAGACCATACATGCAGAGGGAAATCCAGCAGCCTGGGGGCCGGAAGGGGAACCGGAGTGTGTTTGAGGATGTGTGGAATCGGGCCTGGGGACGGGCAGGGCAGCAGGCGCCCCCTCGGGTACGGAGAGCGAGGAGCCTCGCTGGAGGGTCAGCTCACTGTTCACTCCGGGAGGGGTGGCTGGCTCCACAGCCAGGCCAGGCCCAGGCGAACAAGCCGAGGAGGGGGCTGCAGGTGGCACCGCACTGGGGAGGAGGCAGCAGAAGAGTAGACTCAGGAAGTGAGCAAGAGTCAAAACAAAGAGCACCCATCTCACAGGAAACAAGACCGCAGCAACAGAAGGCTTGTTTTTCAGCAGCCTCAAGCTGGGTGTGGTGGCACATGCTGGGAAGCCCAGCACTCCAGGAGGCGCAGGCAGGAAGACATTGCATTTTCAAGCCCACTCTGGACAACTGAGCAACGTCAGAAAGCAGCTTTCTTGTCCCTCCAACAGCCAGGCACACCAGCCTCCATCATGCCTAGGCTGATCCCTGCCTGTGAGCCCTGCAGCCTGCGCCTTCACGCCTTCTGATTTTGGTCCTCTGCGGATCAGGCTCCAAAAGAGCCAGCCTTCTGTTCTGGACCCTTGTCACTAGGTAGACAGACAAGCTCATGTGTCTGTGAACGGTATCAACATTTCTATCTCAGTGTTCCTCAAGGCCTCATGTGTTCATAAGCGGGGCTTTGGGAGGTGATTGGCTCATTGGGGCATGACAGTCATTAGTGGATCCTGTGCAGTTAGGAGGCGGGGCCAGGTCAGAGGAGGCAGTCAAGGAGGCGTGGCCTGGTCATTGTGGGCGTGGCCTGGTCGCTGGGGCGTGGCCTGGTCGCTGGGGGCGTGGTCTGGAAGGGTGTATCTCCCGCCCTTGCTTCTCCCTTCTCTTGCTGCTTCCTTCCCACCGTCCTGCTCTGAGCAACAGTCCTCGGCTGGCTTCCGCCGTGCACCGCTACCTACCGTGCTGTTCTGCCTTGGAGCTAGCGGACTGGACCAAACGTGAGCCAAAATACGCTCCCGCTGTGAGTAGGTGTCAGGTATCACGTCTCAGCGATGAGGAAAGTGACCAAGACATCGGTCATACATGGAATCAGTAGCAGTTTCTGCAGTGCCCTCCTGCTACATCCAGTCTCTAAACGTCAGTGATCCTGAAGCTCAGACTGGCACTGTTTTCAAATTCTCCCCATGCCTGGAAATAGCATCTGTGTGCGCACGACTCCCAGTGTACGGGGAGAGGTCAGATTCTCCCCAACAGCAGGCTCCAAAGCTTATCTGCGCAGTTGCCTCCTCCACAAGCGTCTTGCATCTCAAGCTTAACAGACTAGTTTCCTGATTCCCCCCCACACCTGTCAGAATCTGTCACCTACGCCCAGGCTGCCTCATCTCTGCCAGTGATGTCATCCGGTTCAGAACCTCAAAGTCACTCCTGTCTCACCCTATCCCCCATGTGAGCACAATCAGCCCCATCAGTTCCACCTCCAAATGCACACAGGAATCTTCCCACCTCCACTGCCACCTCCCCTGATCTCAGACGTCCTTGCCCAGGTTCCCCTGAGCTCCCTGCTTCCACAACTGGCCCTTCCCCAGTCCTGCTCCCCACATCTGCAAGCTCAATCACATTGCCACCCAGCTGAGGACCTGGAAATGGTTTCCCACTGGAGTAGAGCAATATTCAAACTCAGTGTCCTGGGAACTTCGGAGTTTTTGCACTGTCTGCTGCTGCTTATCTTTCCGACCCTGTACCAGGTACTCTCTGCACCAAGATTCTGCTGCTTGAGTGAATGAGCAAGTGGATGAACGAATAGCAGGAAACACCCACAAGCCTTTGCAGGTGCTGTTTCTGGGCTAGAATGCTGCACATTTTTGCAAGGTTGACTTTCTTAATTGGGTTTCCATTCAAATGTAGTTTCCTTATAGAGTGAGATTTTCTGACCTCCCCCAATATTGACTGGAGCCCCATGACTTTACATTACTCTCTGCTTGCTTTTATGGCTATAGCCTTTATCTCTATCTTTTTTTTTTTTCCTCTTACCTGAGAAAACAGAGGCAGAGGCTGACTTGCTGCTGACTTGCCGCATCCCCAGTACCTTGCACAATGTCTAGGTCAAATGGATAAGTGGAGGGGAGGAAAGAGGGAGGGGAGGAGCTGGGTAGACAGAGAAAGGTCAAATAATTACAATTGTGGTGAATGCTACTAAGAATTATGGCCAGGCCCAACCTTAGGGAGAAGGGAAGAGAGTGGCTTTTTTTTCTTTTGGGTAGGATCCATGTCTATATAAGCAAGTTGAGACATCTAAAATATCAGCTTTTAAGCACATTCTAGTGGTACAGTTTCATGTGACCCCTCAAAAGAAATAATTCCCTGGCCAGGTGGAGTAATCTGCTCAGTAGCCCACCCTCCCAGAGCCAGAGCAGGCCACAGAGCCCTGGAATGATCCCCTCTGTACCAGCACCCCCTCCCTGAGTTCCTTGGAGCATCTGATCGGCCCCATGCACAGGAAGTGGCATAGAAAGATAGAGCTTACCCCAAGGCAGGACAGTGGTGCTGTTACCATACACAGGTTTGAGGGGCTTACTGCCCAGTGGAAGCCAGCTGGTAGAGGTGTGAGGTGAGTTGTTTTTTGTTTTTGTTTTTGGTACTGGGAATTGAACTCAGGACCTTGCGCTTGCCAGGCATGTGCTTATGCCACTGAGCTAAATCCCCAGCCCAAGGTGAAATCTTCATTAAGATGAGCTCACTGATCAGAAGATGGCCTCACTGTTGTCCCTAATGTCTCGGTTACTTCCCTCTTTGCTGGGACAAAATGTGACACCCACAACTTAAGGGAGGAGAGGTTTATTTTGGCTCACATTTCAGTCCATAGCCACTGGCTCCGAGGTAGGACAGCATGGCAGAGGGATGTGGTGGAGGAGAGCTGCTTGTGGCCTGGCAGATAGGAAGCAGAGAGAGACATCAAGGAAGGAGCCGGGGAAGAAGATGCCAGGTGTCACCCACAGTGACCCACCCCTTCCGACCACCTACTTCCTAACTCCGAGTCAGCTCTAAGCCCCCATAACCAAGTCACCTTCCAAAAGCCCCATCTATCAGCACACAAGGCACCTGCAGCACTTCTAGATGGAAATCATAAGACCTGAGCACCATCTTTCCAGGAAGCCGACTTAGACACAGTTTATTGAGGAGATAGCTGACTGCACCCTCACAGGTGGAAGTTTGTAGCCAAATGATGCACATCTGGTCCTCGTGGCCTAGTCACAGATGATCTGCAGTTCTGCACATCTCAAGAACAAGATCAGTATTTCCAGCAACTATCCCTATTACTCATTAGTCTGCCCACATATGTGCAGTTCCTGACCTCTTACACAAGACAGGCAAAGGGGCAGCTGCCCCGATTCTGCCAACTCATGGTAATGGAACCAGGCTACCCAGAGGAAGCATTCTGGGATGCCTATGTGTGCAACCCAGACACTTCTCCATGTCCTTACAACACGTGTAATAGTTTAGATCTAAAATGTTCCCCCAAAACGCCATATTCAGAGGTGAGACTTTGTTGGAGATGGTTACTGGGGTGACCTGGATGCATTCTTGTCCTTGGCTCCTCCCTTTGTGCTCTGCTTCCTGCTGCTGTGCAGTGAGCAGCATTCCTCTGCTATGCCATTTCTGCCTTAAAGCCAGAGAACCATGGACCAAACCTGCGGAAACCGTGAGTGAATATGAATCTCTCCTCTTTAAGTTGTAGGTGTTGGCTCTTTTGTCCCAGTGAAGGTAAAGTGATGTATCTGTACAAAGACTCCCTCTTTTACACTGGGGTTATAATCCAACTCTTGTAACTTGCTGTTTGTCTCCCAACACTCAGACTCAGTTCTGAATAAACTCTTGTCTTTTCTTTAATCAGATATTGGTAAATGTTTTTACTGCTGCATCATCAGCTCTTCATATACCATCTTGTACACCAAAGAGTTTTGTAGAATAAGGGTTTGAAGAGCTCAGGCACATTCCTGCAATGTGGGAAGGACATTGCATACCCAGGGTTGGAGCCCTACTCGAAAGGATCTGAGAAGGCCCAACAATGGACCTTTGGTTGACCCAGGGCTCTGCAAGAAGAGGCTAAAGAAGAGTTACAAACTTCCTGGCTGATCACTGACGGCATCCTCAACAAAGAAGGCTCACCAGAGCCCAGTTACAGAGCTCGAAATTTTTGCTTTGTCTTGCCCTTGGTGCCACATATTTACCATCTCAGTATAATCACGAGCTATCTCTAAGCTAATGGAACAGAGTCTTCACTGGCTATGCGTGACAAAGGATACAGTTTTTAAAAAATTACGTCCCAAAAGCCACTAAATAAATAATAGCTACAACAAACCCTGGGACAGAAAAGAATTTGATTTCCAGCTATTGTAATATCACAAATACTCAGATTTCAGCAAATAGTATGAGGTATGCAAAGAAAAAATGAAAGAACAGCCCATGTCCAGGGAAAAGCAATGAACAGAAAGTCCTTGAAGAAGCTCAGACATGGACTTACTAGACAAAGACTTTAAATCCAAGAGATACTCAAAGAGCTAAAGGAAACCATCTAAACAGAACTAAAGGAGATTATGAGAACGATGTCTCCTAAACAGGAAACATTAATATAAAGAGTTATGAGTTATAAAAAATAGAGGGGTTAGGGAGGTAGCTTAGTGGTAGATTGCTTACTTGGCAAGCACAAAGCCCTGGGTTTGATCCTCAGCACGCAAAGAATTTTTTTTTTTTAATTCTTATGTCAAAAATACATTAAATGAAATGAAAAATTCAAGATCCATGACAGGAGTTCTGACCCTGCTTAGTGTGGGTTCTTTGTTTCACTGATAATGGAAATAAAAACTAGAATGACAGTCTGCACTGGCAGGCAAAGCTTTAACTGGAACATAAGAAGGACTCCATCTTTGGTATTAACTTGGGGGCTCATGCTGATGAAGGGGATCAAACTGGCCTGCCAACAAAGGAGCAGGTGCCAGTTTTCTGGGGTGTTGTAGTGGGCTGGTGTCTGGTCAATCATTATCTCACTCCCAGGTTAGTAGCTCCAAAGGAATCGTCCCAGCTCATGAGGCTTCTTGGGTCTGATGAAATGACTGTCGTTTGTGGCAGTCTGAGTCAAGTGGGACTCCACGTTTTCTAGGACAATGGCTAGAGATTTTTAAGAGCTGCCCCAGGGAGAGTCTAGACCTTGATGTTGTAAAAGCTGGCAGTTGGTTGCACCCATAAATCCTGAGAATTACTTTAGTTACTCTTATCCTGGTGTCCTCAGTCTTTTGTGAGATAGGCAAGGGAAATTTAGGACTAGTAAACCTTGTTTTGGCAACTTTTCCTAAATGATTAACAGACCTATATCGAAAGTTTTAAGGTAATAGGATACAAAATGAAAATCAAGCTTTGTTTTGATTTGAGTGACCTGCAGGGCATCTGTAAGTCTAAGTGAAGAATCACATGTGTAGCAAAACCACTTTTAAGTCTCTGACTGCCTCTGAAGATAACACAGATCATGCTTTTTTAATGAGTAACAGGTTCAGAGCCCAGGAGTTTGTCATTTGTCCCTACAGTGGTCTCCATATGAATAATGGGTGTCCTGGGGAGAAGAAAAATCAGAACAAATATGTGAAGAAATAATCTAGATTTGATTTTTTAAAAAAATTAACCTATACATCCAAAAGCTCAATAAACTTTACTAGGCTAAACTCAAGACAGCCAAACTGAGACACATCTCACAGTGCTCTCAGAGAGGTTTATGGAGCCCCACACAGGTGCCCACCCACAAAATTGTATAACCTGGAGTCAGCGCATGCACACTTAAGGATCAAACCTCAGACCGACACAGAAAGGTCTCATTAACACACACTACCATCCTTATTCCTACCAAGACCACATAAGAGGGGCCAGGGGTTTAGCTCAGTGGCACAGTGCCTGCCTGGCAAGCATAACGTCCTGAGTTTGACTCCTGGTACTCCCCCAAAACAGATCATATAAGATGAAAACTCCTCCTCCCTTCAGCCCTGCCTTTCAGGCTGCTCCCCAGAAGTGCTGGCCAATGAGGAAGGCCCGGGGAGGCTGTCCCTCTCAGAGCCTGGGTGCCTACCAAGCCTGGGCTGGGCTGAGTGGCTACCCTTCCGGCAGGAGCCGAGCATGCGCGCCTCTGCTCTTCTCCACTCAGGAAGAGCTGCAGCTCCAGGAAGGTAAATTATTCTTTAAATGTATAATAGGTTATATGAAAATGTTGCTTACAATTTAACAAACAAACAAACAAAAAACCTGTTCTTGATAATGGGTCTCCAAATGATGCAGGGAAAATATAACTCTCAACTGTCAGATGTTAGATATGCCAAGTTTGGGTCCCCCCGTAATCGAAGAATGAATTCTAAGGAGCAACAGAGGTTAATAGCAGGAAATATTTATTTAGGGAGAGAGATACAGCTCCTGAGAGGAGTTGCCAGTGAGTGGGTTGCCAACGAACCCACTTCACAGAGGAAGTTTTGTAGAGCAAAATCACGAGGTGAGATCAACGTGGGACAAAACTATGATCAACCAGTAAGACTGTAAGTATAGCCACTTAGCAAGTCATGTAGCAAGTGTGCATGGAACAAAGAACTCTTCAAGAAGAGATGGATCCAGGTGTCTTGTTCACCCACCAAGGTGACTAATGCCTGTGCAGACTTCATCAGACCAGGTGTCACCACTTACCTTATCCCTTGGGGAGGCATGTAGGCCTGGTCATTCCATCTTTATCTTGAGGCCTGGCCTCAAGATAAGGTACATCAAACAGATGTACCTCCGGCCACAGCTGTAATGTCTTTTCATATTTTGTGTTGGCTCCTTTGAAGGTCTAGCCCTGTCTGACTGCCTGTAAAATTTCTGCCTAACTTAGCTGTCTATAATACTCTTACTTGCAGTACACGTGGAGTTTCCATCTGCTGTAGTTCTAGATTATTACCTTTATGGAACTGGCAACTTTGTATTCATAACTCAGCTCTAACTTCCCCTCCTTTAAGGACTTTGTTTTCCCCACCACAAGACCTGTTTACCCCTACTGGGGAGTTAAGTTTCCCTGGAGAGTGTGGGCCATATCACCCTGAACCTCACCTAATCTCACCTGATCTCGGAAGTCTCCCAGGGGGACTGTTTCCTGGGTACCTACAACTTGGTTTTCTGATTTCGGCTCTATTTTCTCTCTTTTGAAGCCTTTGTTCCCCAGCCCCCAGGACCTTTTACCCCTACTAGAGAGTAAATTTTCTGGGAGACTTTGTTTTTTTTTTTTCTCCTGGGAGACTTTGTCTAGTTGTTTGCTTCCAGCACCTAAAACAGTGTGGCAGTAGATACACTCAGTTCCCCAAGAAAAAATGAAAATATAGTTAAAAACAATGGAGCTGAGGGAGTCACTCCCTCCCCTCCATTGAATTGTCTTCTGGCAGGTTTCCCCAGTGACCTTATCATCCTAAGGCAGTTAGAGTACAGAATCCCCAGTAGTTAGAGCCTGCAGCCCCTTTTGGCAGAAGTAGCTGTATGAAGAACAAGCTGACACTCCCGCAAAAAATCATAAAGGATTATGGGGATTTATGGCTCTCAGGAGGAAATGAGGCAGGAAGTTAGGGCCTGCTGAGGAGGCTGCACAGTAAAGTGTGACCTGCCAAGCATGAAGCACTGTCAAGTCACAGCACTGAACTGCTTCAATAGCCCAGGTCTGATGTCAGAAAAAGGATATAATGATAGCACCTGTGGGGCCCCGGAGCCACTGTATTCCTACTCTTCCCATGACCCACTCTGTGTCCAGGGTATATTTCTTCCTTTTTTTAGAGTACTTCTTTTCAAAGCAGTTCTTTTTTTTCTTTCTTTCCTTCCTTCTTTTTTTCTTTTTGTTTTAGAAAGAGTCTAGCTATGTAGTTCTAGTTGTCCTTGAACTCCTATGTACCCCAGGCTGGCCTGGAACTCACAACGATCCTCCTGCCTCAGCCTCCCCTACGCTCCCAACACTGTAAAAGACCTCAGAGCCCCTACGAGAGATGCCACTCTGGTCCTCACACCAGTGTCCCTATGAAGTTTGCTCCAAATAAACCTGCCCTGCTTGTTGAGCTCCTATCTTTGTTCTCTCCTTTTTCCTAACAATCTTGTAAAGCTCTCTTCCTTCCTTTTAATTTTTCTAATTTTCAATAATTTTTCAGATTATTTTTTTAAAAAAG
>NW_004955513.1:1713145-1777031 GCF_000276665.1 Chinchilla lanigera | reverse complement strand
GTCTCGTGATGAAACGTAAATGAATGGAGATTGCTTCTTGTGGCTAAGTAAAGTGATTTCTTGAGATGGAATATACTTGTGAAGATGCCATGGACATTCGGAAATGAAAACAGGGACCTAGAATATTACATAGACTGTTGATAAAACAACAGCAGGCTTTGATATGATTGACTCCAGTTTTGAAAGAGGCTTGTGAGTAAAATATTACCAGATAGCATCAAACTTCAGGGAACTCCTGTGAGAGGAAGAGTCAGTCAGACAGCGAGCTTGATGGCTAAGAAGTTGCCACAGCTATCCTGTCCTCGAGCAGCTACACCCTTGACTGGTTGGCAGGCATCAACCCAGAGGCAAGACTCCTTACTGAAGGCCCAGTTATCAACATTTTAAAGCAATAATGTACACTTTTTTTTTGAGGGGGAGCAGGGTCTCACTGTGTAGTTTAGTCTGACCTGGACTCACTGTGTAGCCCAGGCTGGCCTCAGAACTCACAGTGATCTGTCTGCTTCAGCCTCCCGTGTGCTGGTATTATAGATGTATGCTACCAGGCCCAACTTTGTACTTTTTCTTTATAGGCATTATTTTTTTAGGTATGGTGCTGTTTAATAACCTATTGTATAATGTGAAGGTAGCTTTCACATGTCACGAGAAACAAAAAAAATTTGTGTGACTCACTTTTTGTAACAATCACTTAATTGCTATGATCTAGAACCAAGCTTGCAATGCTTCTAAGGGAGGGAGGGGAAGTCTGTGTATGATGGCTGGTACTTTAAGCTTCTGAATAAGAACACTAAAAACCCTGAAAAGTACTTGGGTACTTGGCTTTGTAGAATGATCATCCCATCAAGCACATTTTTCTGATAAGATAAAAATTGCACTACCCATTCTTCTGTTCCTGTAGGTTTTATGGGAGTTAGAAACCTCCCGTCTCATAAATCACTTCGAAAAATCCATGAAGGGAGAAATTGAAGATGATGAATTATACATAGTAGACAACAATGGAGAGGCACAACTGTTTGATTTTAGTGGCCAAGACTTTGAAAATAAGCTTCGAGTTCCTCTTCTTGAAATACTGAAATATCCTTACCTGCTTCTACATGAGCGTGTTAGTGAGTATCTTAGGTATTCTTAAGTTACATGAGATATATTATTTTAAGAATTGGGGGCTGGGCCTGTAACTGATTGGTAGAGTGCATGTCTAGTGTACACGGGCCCTGGCTTTGATTTCCAGCACTCCTGTACACACACGATAAGAATTGAGGTTTACGTGTTTATATTAAAAATACATTTCCTGCATATCTAATTAGGGTACTTAATATTGTTCATAACATTTTATTATGAAAGTTTTCAAATGTAGATAAGTAAAGTATAGAGAGAACCTGCCCCCCGTATAGGTTCTAGAATTGTTACCATTTTGCTGTAGTTGCCTATCACTTATCTTTTTGTCTATTCATTCAGTTAGTTTTCATTGTTGCAATGTGTCTGTAGCAAGGTTATTAGTCTTGGCACTATGAAAATTTTGGACTGGGAAATTCTTTGTTGTAAGGGACTGGACCATTCATTATAGGATGTTAAATAGCATCTCTGGTCTCCATACTACACCAGTAGCATCCTCTTCCCCAGCCATGCTGTTAGGACAACAAAAATGTCTTCAGATGTTGCCTTGGTGAGTGGGCAGGCAAGCTCCCCTGGGCTGAAAACTGCTGATCTGTACTTCTCACTCGTTACCATGGCATGACATAGTGTGGCTGTCTAGCTTAGTTAGGGTTATTTGTGTTTCTTATTATGGAGCTCTTAAAAGTAATGACCTATTCCTAATTGAGCAGATTTAATAAGAATACTTTGCAGGCATCTAACATCTAGTGCATATTCCTATTTTCTCAGTAGTTGTAAAAATGTGGGGAGTTTTAGGCTGATTTATTTAGAGTCTAGTGAGGGACCACATACACAAACTTTCTTTTTCTTTTTGGCCATGAATTTGAGTTGAGGAGACCATATAGCTGCCCTATAGAAAAACATACCTTACACATTTTTTTCTTATATTAAACTTGTTTCTCTATCCTCTGTATTTTAGTAAACTGAAAACTAAGACTTAAAAGATTTGTTCAAATAGATCACTTCTTTCTAAATCAAATGCAGAGTAAATTTTAAAATTCTAACAAAGCATTTTTAAAAACACTTAGAGAATAATACATCCAGAAAATTTTGTAAGCTTTGTATTCTTTACACTTAGCCATCAGCTGGATCAAGAAACATTATCAGCATCCCAGTAGTTCCTTTCTAGTCATTATCCTCCTCCCTAAAGCCAGCCACTAGCATAAAATGTTACTGATGTGTTACCAGCATAATGGCTTTTAAAACGTGGAAAACTAACGTTGATTGCTGTGATAGGGTAAATGGGTAATTCAGGAAGTGAGGGGACAGCTGCTCACTTGGGGGAAAAGCTGACTCTTTTCTCAGGCCTGTACCAGGTATAATAACCCTTGTTGGCCAAAATGCATATGGGTTTGTACCTGTAACCATACTATAGAGGTAATTATGCCAAATATAAAAAAATATATACTAGTAAAGTCAAAATTATGCCTCCCAGACACCATGAGATCATAATTGAGAGGTCTTTCCAGTGTAAATATTGTTCTTGCATTTGTATTATTAGCATCTATATGTCTCAGGTAAGGAAGAAAGGATGAACTTTTCATTTACATACAAAACAGCCAAAGAGCCCGATTTAGGAAATCTTGCTAAGTTGCTGAGATTTCTATATTTACTGCCTTTTTTTTTTTTTTTTTTCTGTTTAGATGAGCTATGTGTTGAAGCGCTTTGCCGGATGGAACAAGCCAATTGCTCCTTTCAAGTTTTTGAAAAACATCCAGGGATCTATTTGTTTTTGGTCCATCCCAATGAAATGGTGAGTATGAATGTTAGGCAGTAGAAGAACATTTATTTTTGTACATCTAGGTAGTTGGGTTTGGTTTTTTTTTTTTTTGGTATCAGGAATAGAACTCATGACCTCGTGCTTGCTAGACAGGTGCTGTGCCACTCAGCTATATCCCTGGCCCCTTTTTTTTTCCCTAATGTTTTTTTGTATGTAGTTTTAGTAGAGGTTTGTATTTTGTTTAAAATATTTGCTAATTTTTTTATTTCTTATTTTAAAATTAATACAGTGAAGTAGAAGGTGCTGTGGGGTCAAACAAGGGTATCCAGGAGGGCAATAAAATACTTGCTAATGGGTGATGCTTGAGGTTAAAAGACAAGTGTGGGAATAATGAATTTTATTTCAGTTTGTTGAACTGAAGTGCAGGAGAAGGGCTCTTTTTTGCTTTTCTTACTTGCCTGCCCCACTTGAAAACATGAAAATATCAGTTAAAATATTTGAAAAAATTATTTTGCTCATAGATGAGATTTAAGAGGTGAGCAGGTAGGCCAGGAAATCCCCAGGTGCTAGAAGTAAAGAGGAACATAAAAGTCAGGACAGTGGGCAAGAAAAGATGCAGAAGGGTAACCCCAGATCATTAAAAGCTGACAGTGGTGTTATGGCTGAGGTTTGTGGTCAAATCACTACGTGTTAAGACAGTTTGTGCTGTAGCTCCTATGTACTTTGGCACTTAGTGGTGAGTTGCGATATTAAACCAGTTTATTAGCTGTGAAAGGTTTACCTTCTCTGCCAAGCTAAGGTAAGAAAAAAAAAAAAAAAGGTTTTCTTCCCTTTTTTTCTTTTTGCAGCAGAGAAAGCATGGTAATGGAATTTCCTGTATAGATGTCAATAGAAGCAAAAATACTAGGACATTTGTCCAGAAGTCCAGATTGAGCAGATCCCTAAGAAGAAAGAAAAAACAAAAATAAAAAATATGGAAAGGAAAGCTAAGAGATATGGGGGTAGAAGTACTAGTGTTAATATAGATGTAAGACTCAGATAAAAATAGAAATCAAGATAAGAACAGATTGGGGACATGCTAGATACCCATCTACAGGAATTTAAAAGACTCTTGATTATAAGAGGTTATATAGTGTCAAAGAGAAGAGATGGGAAACCCCATGTCTAGACAGTGAAATTTAAGAACATCAAGGACAAACTGAAAAATTTTCAAAGAAGAATGTAAGCAAAGATAAAAAAGCAAGGTTAACACAAAATTTGTAGCAGTCTGTTGCATGCAAGAAGACAGTGGAATAATATTTTTATAGAGTATTGAGGGGAGAAAAGCTTAAAACTTGGATTTTTATCTCCAGCCAAACTCAAATAGGAGATGTAATTGCCATGTCTTATTTATAAAAGGTTCTGGAAGGGTTTTGTATATAAAGATGTGCAAAGAGAAGAAATCGTCTTATGAGAGGTAAAGTTGACTATTGTGGTAGAATTTTTTTTAAAGTTAAGTTTGCCAGGGGTATAACTCAGTGGCACAAGTGCCTGCCTGGCAAGCGCAGGGTCCTGAGTTCGATTCCCAGTACCAAAAATAAATAAATAAGGTTTAAAAATTATTCATTTAAATAAATACTTTGCATTGTGTAAATGCATTTGTGAAAAAACGAGTTCAATGAATATGAATATATCAGTAGTAACTTGGATAGGTAATATCAATGTGATAATGGGATTGGTAGGCAAGGAGACCAAAGGTGTGAGAGTTTGCATGCTAAATTCTTATTCTAAGGGCACAGGTAGGTATGAATTATTTTTAGAAAGAATAAATTTCTTTAGAAGAAATTTTAAAAAGGGCTCAAACATACAAACAGATTAAAGGTATTAGTGTTTATTGCAAAGGGGCTGAATTTGTCATTTGAACAATAAAGATCAGATTAGACTATAAAAGGAGGAATATCCAGATTGTTTCTAGGAGACACAATTAAAATGTAGGGGCACAAAGTTGATGGAAGGAGGGGGAAAGAACAGGCAAATGCTAATCTAAAAATGCTGGTCAAGTGTTAGTGATATCAGACATTTAAAAAGGGGTCAGTAAAGTTGAGTAGCTCATACACTGGTTAAAATAACCTCAAAATGGATGTTACAATTATTTGTAGAACTAAGATATTTAAATATGTCTTTCTAAAGGATAGGATCTGTTAGAAATACCATTTTCATACCTAAAATATTTTCCTAATACCATATTAACTGTCATTGTTTAAGTGATTGGACATAATTGTCTCTTAAATGGCTTATTAAGGCTAATTCAACTTAGGATCAAGATCCACACATTCTGTTTCAAACAACTTAAAAGCAATAGAGAATACTGTTTTCATATCCATGTCATTGCTATATGTAATTTTTGAACATACTATGTTATATATATTTAGATTCGGCGTTGGGCTATCCTGACTGCAAGAAACCTTGGAAAAGTGGACAGAGATGATTATTATGACTTACAGGAAGTTTTAACTTGCCTTTTTAAAGTCATTGAGTTGGGCCTTTTAGAAAGTCCAGACATTTACACTTCATCTGTCTTTGAAAAGGGTAAACTGATTCTTCTGCCCACACACATGTATGATACTGCCAACTACAAAAACTATTGGTTGGGTGAGTATTGTTCCTCCATTTCTATAGTTAGTATCTTCCTGAGTGTCCCAAACTAGAAGTGATCTCTTGGTGACCTGTTCCAAACGGCCAAATACAGGATTTCTTTCTTCCCAGTTCATGTTCTGTCATTGAATTGACTTAGTAGTTACATATATTATCATTAAACATTTATTCTGGAAACCTATAGAAGTGCATTCAAGCACTGTCAGATCAATCTTTTATTTAAATTTTTATGTAATCTTTGATTTAATATTAGAATGACAAACTATCGGTACAGTACAGTAGTTGACTTTAACTAGGATTTGACATTCATGCTTCTTTTCCAGTATGTGATATCAGCATTGTTTACAGGTTCTATATTGACTTAAAATAATTGTACCCTGTCAATTCCAAGTCTTTAGGTCACATGTTGTAAGTTGTAGTAGTTTTTTTTTTTTTTAGTAGTAGTGTATGAAATATGGTACATCTAAATATTGAAGGCGTTATAAATAGTTGATGAAATACAAGTTTGTGGTAGTCATCTTAGAAATTGTTGGCTAAGTTGGTACCATTTTCTCCTTTTATCCTCAAAATACTCTCAAATTCTATTGCTTAGAAACAGATGTGCATGATTATCCAAGACTTAGATGTTTGAGGAACTGGATTCTGTTTTTTCTTCATCTTTTTGCCCTGTTTTTTTTTTTTTCCCCCTTGACCAAACTAAATCAGAGAGGACATTAGAATATTAGTGTTATTTCATCAGTTCAAGAAAACATGAATGATCTTACAGGTATTTGCATGTTGCTGACAATTCTTGAGGAGCAAGCCATGGACTCGCTGTTGCTGGGCTCAGACAAGCAAAATGATTTCATGCAGTCAATCCTTCACACCATGGAGAGGCAGTCAGATGGTAATTCACTTCACTTGTTACATACTTTTGAGTACTGTGGGGATGTGGCTTGGAAATGCTAGTGCCATTGCAAGAATTGGAGTGGAGAGTGTGGAGGAAAGAAGAATTAACTTTTTTCTGTTTGTTTTTGAAACGGGATCTTTCTATGTAGTTTAGACTGGCCTTGAACTCACTATGGAGTCCAGGCTGGCCTCAAACTCCGCAGTGATCCTGCTGCTGCAGCCTCAGGAGGGCTAGGACCACAAACGTGCCACTATGCCTGGCAGGAATTAACATTTTATAATTTTTATCCCAGATTCACTCTTTTAAACTGGAAAAAAGTTTTCAAGTTTAATATCTCAAGCCTCAGTAGTCACATGTGGTTGGGGCTACAATATTGGACATTGCAGTTAGAGAACATTTTCCTCATCACAAAAAATTCTCTTGGGCAGTGCTGCTATAGATAGCCTAAGAAATGAGGCCTAAAACTTGTAGTCATTTTTCTTACTAGATCCCAGTTTTCTTTTGCTGATCATTATATGGTATCAAACTAACCCTGGAAGATCTGTACTTCCATGCCCAGCTACAGTGGACTTTTAGGATGGATAGAATATTGATAGGTGATGCTAACAGAGAAAAAGACTGGTTTGTTTTTGCTATCATATGTGATTGTGGAAATGAAAAATAAAGTGAGAAAGAAACAGTAAAATTCTTATAAATTATTGACTAAGTACTTCAGTTTTCTTGGAGACATTAAGAAGCTATTGAAGGAGCTAAGTGTGGTGGCACAAGCTTGTAATCCCAGCATTTGGGAGGCTGAGGCAGTTTAGGTAAAAATGACTTTCACACCATTTGCCGTATCCCAGCGTGGGCTACGAAGTGAGTTCTAGGAAGGCCATCCTGAACTGCATAGCAAGACTCTGTCTCAAAAAGAGCAAAAAAAACAGAAGCTGCCATTGGACGTCTTTGAGTAGGGCAATGTCTTCCCATTGCATATCTGATAGAGAAGAGGGAAGGACTGCAGGTAAAAGCATGTGTCATGAATTCCTATAAAGTTGGATGAAAAGTAGGCAATAGTAACACCATGTTGAGAAATGGGATGGATGATGCTTGTGTGTCTTTGCTGACTCATTATTATAACTAAGGGATTTGGTCCATAACACTAGCTATGGGGCATACAGAATTCATAATCATCCTGAAGCAGGTTTCCTGGTATCACACACCTCATTTATATTTGTAAATACCAAGTTTCTCTTTTCTTTTTTCCCCTTACAACTTTTCTGTCTGTTGGAGAGTGAGAATACAAAGTTTCAGGTGGATTGAGGAGCTCGTTAGGAAAAATTGTTTCAGATATGGCAAATGGTATGAAAGTTATTTTTACCTAGACTGTTTTGGTACTTGTTAAATAATTTGTTTTCTATTTTGAATTCTTTTATAGAGAAGTCTTGAGTATTACTTAGAAATTCTGAGAATTTGCCGGTTTTTGAAACTGTTCCCAGTCATGGTGGTGTACATCTGTAAT
Source organism: Chinchilla lanigera (assembly GCF_000276665.1). Taxonomy (NCBI): domain Eukaryota; kingdom Metazoa; phylum Chordata; class Mammalia; order Rodentia; family Chinchillidae; genus Chinchilla; species Chinchilla lanigera. Next base: position 1,769,138 of record NW_004955513.1, on the reverse strand, counting down.
CCCAGTGGTCTGCGAGATTGAGGCAGGAGGATTGCACGTTCACGTCTGGCTTGGGCAAATTAGTGAGACCTGTCATAAAATAATACAATATAATACAATATGATAACAGTACAACACTACACTACATAATTGGCCTGGCTCAATGATAGGGCACTCGTGGATTTGATTCCCAGTACCACAAAACCACACAAAACAAAAACTCTGTAAATGTTGGCATTACTTTATTTTAATTTGTTTCGTTTTGTTGTGCTGGGACTCAAACCCAGGGCCTTGTGCATGCAGGTCAAGAACTCTACCACTGAGTGACACATCCCCAGCCCCAGGCATTACTTTAAATTATTTGCTGTTTTGCTTTCAGTTTTATCACTGACCAGGTAAAGAATGCTTAATTCTCAGTATATTTGACCTCTTTGAAAATTGTTTTGTAATCCAGCAATTGTTACATTGTATTTCAGATGATAGTGCAAATCCTTTCTGGCCAGCATTGCATTGTTTCATGGTAATTCTGGATCGGCTTGGATCTAAGGTCTGGGGTCAACTTATTGATCCTATTGAGGCATTTCAGACCATTATCAACAACGGGAGCTATAATAGAGAGATCCAGAACATACGGAACAGCTCCATAAGGTTAGTTATGTTAATGTCAGAATTTTAAAATCATCTCTGTGAGGAAGTGTGTTGTAACTGACTCAACAAGGGGGATTTTTTTCTATTTTTTTCCTCTTCATTTCAGTAATTGGTGTTTATTCTTAATATTTAAGGACCAAGTTAGAACCAGAGCCATCGTTGGATGATATGGTGACTTGTAGCCAGATTGTATACAATTATAATCCTGAAAAGACAAAAAAGGTAAAAAGCACTTTCAGAATTCAGATGGTATTGTATGGGTACTGTGTGTTTGTCATAATTAGTTGACGTTATAGTGTGTAGCTGTTGTGAATCACTTGTTCCATAAAGGCCTTCTGATTGAACAGATGGATTGTGCATGAGGGAAAGTGAACTCTAACTGCAGCACCTAAGCTTTAGAACATTTTAAAGTACATTTTGAGAAATTGGAAGGTCTATGGGATAAGGGGAAAGTGGCATGCCAGAGCACATGAAACTGGTATGAATTTGCCTTTTCTTGAAACTTGGTGTCAACATTCAGCTTACATATTTTTCAATGAGATTCTATTGGTACATTTTATTTTTTATTGCTACATTTTAGATACACATAATGATGACATTCATCATAGAGAATTTGTACCTCTTCAACCCTTACTCACTTACAAAAGCTTTGTTTCCATGTGTTCGGGGTTTTTTTTTTTTTTTTTTTTTTTTTTTACTTTTCCCTTCTTTCCCCCTTCTTTTCCCTTGTTCCCTTCCCAATTTGAACATTTTCTTCTTATTTCACAATACCTATTATACGTTTTGGTCCTTACTTATACTTTCACCAGAGAATTAATGTGATATTCACACATGTGTGTCTGATTTATTTCACTTAAGTATCACTCAAGACACATCCATTTACCTAGAAATGTCTGGAGCAGATCTTTCTTTATGAAAGAGTAGTACTCCATTGTATAAAAAAAACCTACCTCTTCTTTATCCATTCACCGGTTGATGAGCACTTAGGCTGTTTTCAAGATTTGACTGTTATAGACTATGCTGCTATAAACATGGATATGCATATATTGTTTGGTATGACTCAGCTTATATTTTTGATTTCATGGGGGTTTATGTATGTTAGAAATAACACATATAAAGAAAAATAAGGAAGTTGAGGGATATATTTTCTTTTTTACAATTTTAGTGTTAATCCTATCACAGTTTTTATTTACATGAATTTTTTTTTTTTTTTTTTTTTTAGGATTTAGGGTGGAGATCAGCCATTTGCCCAGATTATTGTCCTAACATGTATGAAGAAATGGAAACATTGGCCAGTGTCCTTCAGTCAGATATTGGCCAAGACATGCGTGTTCATAACAGCACATTTCTGTGGTTTATACCTTTTGTTCAGTCTCTGATGGATCTTAAGGATTTGGGTGTGGCTTACATTGTAGAAGTTATTCATCATCTCTACTCTCAAGTCAAAGACGTCCTCAACCAGACAGATGCTCTGTGTGACAAAGTCACTGAATTTTTCCTTCTAATTTTGGTATCAGTGATTGAACTGCATAGAAATAAAAAATGTTTGCATTTACTGTGGGTTAGTTCCCAGCAGTGGGTAGCAGCCGTTGTAAAATGTGCCAAGCTTCCGACTAGTGCGTTTGTACGGAGTTCTGAGAAATCAGCTGGAAGTTGTGCCAAAGGAACAGCACCGATCGCATCACTGTCCCTGCTTTCAGTGCCATCTAACTCTGTACAGCTTGCTTGCGTGCAGCTGATTAGAAGTCTCCTTAAAGAAGGTTATCAGCTTGGTCAGCAGACTCTTTGCAAGCGGTTCTGGGACAAGCTTAACCTGTTCCTTCGAGGAAATCTATCTCTAGGTTGGCAGTTGACTAGTCAGGAAACCCATGAGTTACAAACTTGTTTAAAACAAATCATTAGAAACATAACATTAAAAGTGCCTCAGGGTAACGGTAACACTTTTGTGAATCTGGCTCCTACGTATAAAACCCCACCTGCATCTCTGAAAGAACAAAATGAAGAAATAAGAAAGAAGTCTAAAAAAGGTACCCACTCTCTGGAAAATTCTAGCCCAGCATTTTCTAATGAACCAGTGAAAGCTGAGATATACGAGGGGCAAGAGCATATACTGATTAAAGCAAGTAACGCTGTAGAAGGGGATCATGAGCAAAATTATGGAAAGGATTTGAATGTTGAAGACCATCTCTCAGCTGAGTCATGGTTAAAGCAGAATGGCAAAAGCCACTTTACTGAAAGAGCTCAAGGTCAAGTGAAAGTAAGCAAAGGGAAGCAGATGTCTGTGAAGGAGAACTCTTCATATACGCCACAGATTTGTACTTCACGAAATGATCTAGGAGGAGAGTGTGACAGGGGAATAATAATATCTACACATTCATTGACTGAGTCTGGCACTGCTCTGGAACAGGTGTCCACATCAAATGAGGATTTCTCCTTAAAGGATGATGTTCTTGGTAAAACCTCAAAACCAAAAACGAAGGCAGAAAAAGATGAAATCTGTGCAAAGTTGTCACATGTCATAAAGAAGCAACACAGGAAAAGTACTGTTGTCAGTAATGCTGTCAGTTTAGAGGAAAATCTGAGAGTATGTAACACAGAGAGTTTCTGTTCAGGAAAAGATAAAGGTGTTCAGAAAGGGGGTAGAGTCACACATGGTCTGTCTTTAGACCTTGACGGTACTCTGGATGATGAAAATGGAGAACAAAAATCACGAAACAGTTTGTTACTAAAAAAGAAGCAATTAAAGAATGAAGAATTAGATATTTTTTCTTATTGTGAAAACAGTTGTGAAATACAGGAGTGTCACGATAGAGATTTGGTCTCATTTACAGAAATAATCGATACTTTGGTGAAGAAGACATCTCCCTGTAAGGAGCCCATGACCATACTTGAATCAAGAGAAAAGGAAATGAGTAAGAATACAGCTCTGATTTCCTCTGACTTGAAGAAAGAACGGTCTCCTGGCATCAGTCCGAAGTCTGACATCTTAACAGACTCTCAGGTAGACAGAGACCTCCACAAATTATCTTTAATAGCTCAAGCTAGTGTTATTAAATTCCCAACAGATTTAACTCAAGACTCATTCCAGCTGCAAAGAAAAGTAAAAGACACTGAAAGATATCTCACAGCTCATCATAATAATGTGGACAACTGTTGTGAACAAGTTATTGTTATTTCAGATTCTGATGATGAAGATGAAAGACTTCTGAGTTTTGAGAAATACATTGAAAAGGACAAAACGTGCCTCAAAAAAGAATGTCCAGAGCAGCACGATTCAGTGGTTAATACTAATGCGGACAAACAGCTCATAAAGGAAGAAAAGACATCATCTTTTCTGTTTGAGGATTCTGATTCTCAGGTTTTTGAGTTTGAAAGTCAGTCTGAAGTGTTTTCAGTTTGGCTGGACCACAAAGTAGACAATAAGAATTCAGTTCAAGAGGAGGAAAAAAATTCACGTGTAACTAATGTAGCTGGTAGCACAGATAATTGGGGTTATGGCACAGGTTATGTATCTGAAGAGGTGGTTCAACAAGTAGCAGAGGACACGGAGCATGTAGAAGCACGTAGGAGTGTTTCTGTTAAGGTGTCTTGTGAAATTGAAGTAAAAAATCGTAAGAGAAAGCGAGTTGAAAAACCTAGGACTGAAGATCCTCCAAGGCCTTCATCTTCTGTCAGAGATGAGAGCCAGGCTAACATTTTTAAGGAGAGAGAGCTTACTGAAAATGATTTAAAAAGTACTGAGATGAGTACCACAACTCTCAGTTCAAGTGTGCGGAGAGCCACTACTGTCCCACTGAAGAAGTCTCCTACAAAGGCTCGTCCTTCAAAACCCGTTAGGAGAGTACCAGTTTCTAAAACTCCTAAGAAAACACATTCAGATGGCAAAAAAGGGCAGAGTAAAAGTTCCCATTACTTAAGTTGTAGAACAACTCCTGCTGTAGTGCCCCCGAAGAAATCTCGCCACTGTCCTGAACCAACTTCAGTGGCCGAGAAACTTGGGCTGAAAAAGGCTCCTCGGAGGGCGTTTGAGTTGTCCCAGAGGTCTCTAGACTATACTGTTCAGTTACGGAATCATGGCAAAACGGTTGGGGTAGTCGATACCTCAAAAAAGACTCAGACTTCTGCCAAAAATACTAAGAAATCACTGGCAAATCAGGATCTTCAGTTGCAAAGGCAGATGAGACAGAAATCACACAAAAAAAGAAAAGAACCCCATGGTTGTGAAGGCCGAAATGCTACAAGAGCGGGGCCAGACGGAACACTGAATTCTGACATAGTTGTACCAGAATTTGATAGGTTAGATTACAGTTCCATAGGACCCAAGGTTCTCACTAACAGCAACGAAAAGGAGCTGGTAAAATTCATGTCTTCAGAACCAGAAGCCCTAAAAGCGGAGTACGTTTCTGAGATGACTGACAATACTGGTTTTTTGAACCAGTGTGATTCCAGAGTGTTAAGTGGAATAATACCAACAGATGAAATGACTGTCTCTACTTCAGAGGACCCTTTAAGTAGAGGTGATCCAACAGGGCATCAGGTAGCAGTGGCAACTCTGAAAGAGGCAGAAGTGGAATCTAATAGTGACGATGATGATAATTTATTTTTAACACAGCGTGATCCTGAAGATATGGATTTATGTTCACAGATGGGTGAGAGTGATAGACTCATTGAAGTCCTTCATAGAGAAGATACAGCGCAGGTGGGAAGTTCTGTAAGTTGGCCTCAGTTGGGAGAAAGTGGCACAAAGTGTAAGTACAAGGACTGTGTGGAAACCCTGAGAAACCAAGCTGAATATTGTTCAAGACACTTGGAAGCCAAAGCGGCTGATGAAGATGTATTTCGTAAACCTGGCTTGCCTCCTTCTGCAAGGAGACGTTCCACCACTAAGATTTTCAGCTCAAGTAGTACTTCACGAACCGCTCATCTTTCCAAGTCTTTGGAAAGTTCTTCAGTACTTCCATCAGCTCTAAAAAATAAATCAAATGGGGTGCAGTCCGTTTTGCAAGTGCCACAGCCCATTTCTTTGGTCTCTCAGAAACCGGTGGGTGAAGTGAACAGTTCTTGCGGTGTTGCTCAGTCTCTCAGGCAAGCTTACAAACTTCCCTCCAGTGAAAGCAAATTCTTTTCTGCTTCCCCGCCAATGAACATGCTCCTCTCACAGTCTCTCTCTGACACCTTTGTTAACGAAGTCTTAAAATGGAAATATGAAATGTTTTTAAACTTCGATCAGTGTGGACCTCCAGCAAGTCTTTGTCAGTCCATCTCAAGACCGGTGCCTGTCAGATTTCAAGATTGTCGAGAGTATTTTCATGTTTTTTTGCCTTTGATAATACTGAATACTTTTGAAACAGTAAGTATGCTTCATGTGTTTGGCTCTCCAGACTTTTCAAGTTGCTCCTTTTCTTTCCTGTTGAATGATAATTATAGAGCGTAGGTAAAGTAACTGACCTGTTTTAGATGTCACTTTCAGATTTTGTGTTGAACACATGTTTGTGCCAGGTGTTCTAGATGCTAGTGATACAATTTAACCTTTTCCCTCTGGAGTTTCAGACCTGGTTCAGGGTGCTAATGTACCTAGTCCAGAGGTAGCATAGGGAGGAGGTGTTGATCCATGCACGGGTAAAGGAAGACTTCTCAGAGGAGAGTCTCCCATCTGCATTTTAAAAAAGTAATGTAGACAATTACCATAGTTTTCTTGAGAGGTAAGTTTGTTGAACAACTGTAAATTATATAATTACTGTAAGTTATAGATTTTTCTTTATGCATCTGTCTTCCCGTCTCCCTTAACTCATAGCAGTTCTCGTTCTGTCTCTTTGACCCCAACATGTTGCATTCTGGTTTTTCTCCTCTTTACTCTTTGACTAGGGTTGCCAAATAAAGTACAGAATTCCCTGTTTAATTTCAACCTCAGAGCCGGGTGTGGTAGCACGTACCTGTAGTCCCAGCAGCTTGGGTGGCTGAGAGAAAAGTATCACTTGAGCCTAGGAGTTTGAGGCCAACCTGGGCAACACAGCGAGACCCTATCTTAAAAAGAAAAAAAAAAATTGAACCTCAGAAAGAGAATGAATACTTTAGTATGAGCGTTCACCTGTGTTTTAAAGGATGATTTTGGCATTTTCAAGGCAGGTAAGAAATTGAGAGTAAATTTTTGCTTTTTCAATTTCTATTAATACCTCAGTATGTGGTAACATTTTTGTAAATGAAACCAAGATTATTGAGGAGGGAGATATTTGTGAATTCATTTATTTACCTAGATACTTAATTTCCCAACACGTACTAAATGCTGCTGCAGGCTTAAAGGGGTAAAGAGGTGAATAAGGCTGATGGAGTCTTGCCCTGTGAAAGTAACCTTTCAGATTGTTGTAGGGGTTCTAATGTGACCTCCAGTGAAGGGGACGGAGTACTTTGAATGGGAGATCAGTCTGTCTTGAGCTGATACTCACACAGGCTGGCAGGAATAGAAGTCAGCCGTAGCAGTAATGAGAAGGTAGGTGTGCTGGAGGAAAAGAAGTGACTGCATAAGAGCAGATCTCCTTACAGAAGCTTATCAGGTGCGTTGTTGATTACGTGCAAGGTGGCAAGTTATGATGTTTGAGTCAGGGGATCTTTAAAATGCACTTGATATTGCATCTTTTCTCTTGGCTTATCCCCATATTTCAGCCACTTAAAAACACATTGTGAAGCTGGGCTTGGTGGTGCATGCCTGTAATCCCAGCACTTGGGAGGCTGAGGCAGGAGGATTGTTGCGAGTTCAAGACCAGCCTGGGCCACAAACGAGACCCTGTGTCTAAAAAGACAAAAACAAAAACAAAAAAAACACATTGTGTTTCATGTATACAATGTGTTTTATTAGCTGAAGTTTTATTAAAGATAACCTTAGGAGGTACTTGAAAGTTTTCCTTATGTTTTATAGCTCTTACTGCCTCATTGAGTTTGTTTCCTGTTTATTTTAATGTCTAGTAGTTTGTGTTAATTCCTGTTTTCAAACGAGCTGATTTCTGGTAATCTACTCACATTTAAGAACAAGAGACTGGAAAGTAATTTAGAGCGTAATTTATCATAACCAGAAACATGAAAACAAAAAAAAAAGTCCATTACCTTATAAATGAAGAAGCAAAAATAATATATCCATGTAATGGAATATTACTTAACCAGTAAAAGGACTTGAGTTTTAATGTCCTTTGATAAATCCTGGATATACTGTGTTAATGAAAGAAGTTGGGTACAGGAGGCCACATGCTACATAATTTCACCCATATGTATTGTCCAGAATAGGCAGATCCATATAGACTGAAAGCAGATGAATGGTAAATCGGGGAGTGAGTGGAGGGGAAATTGAGACTAACTGGTAGTAGGTATTGGGTTTCTTTTGGGGGTGATACAAATGTTCTAGAATTAAGTAGTGGTAATGATTGCATAACAGTGAGTAAACCAGTAGTACTCAAAACTACTGAGTGGTACACTTTGAAATGGTAAATTATGGTTGTGTGAAATAAATTTCCATGTTTTAAAACATTAGAAAAAGGTAAATATGAATGTTGACAGATTAAAAGAAAAGCTTAGGACAACAGGTGAAACAGTATTTTTATCAGGATGATCCCCTGTATGGTGGCACTACAGAAGGGAATACGATCAGAAGGGTCCCTTAGCATGGATAGGCTTGCTGACCATTGGTGCTTCATTAGGAAACCCATCCCTGCTCTTACGTCAATGTCTTTGATCTTCGCTTTTTTCTTTTTTTCCTCTCAAGTTCAGATTTCCCAAAGAATCTTGAAACACTTACCCTGGCAGCTGTAGACCTACGTAAGAGTTGAATGTTGGAAGAGGGCTAGGATCAGGTTATAGGTTAAGGAGAAGGATCCAACACTTAGTACAGAAACATTTTCTTAATTCCCTGTTCTTCAGCATAGTCAGCTTGCAATCACCCTTCTAGAAAGATACTTCTGATTGCTTCCCTGTTGGAGTTTAGCTTCTTGGACCAGCAGCTAGTTACTATTGATCTGCTCTCTAGCTTTCAAAATTTTGATGCTCTTGTTTCTTCTGTTGTCCTTGTTCTAATGGGTAACTGGTTTTAGACATCCCTTTGGTGTGTTCATGGAGTTTCCTGAGGAATTAAAGCAAATGCTTGTGTTCAACCTACCATTCTTAAACTTTGAAGTTCTACCTGTTTATTTTTTTAAACTAACAACAAAATTGTTTCAGCATTTATAGTTTAACAGTTATTAGTAGTACCAGAATACCTTATTTAATTTTAATTTTTAGTCTTTGTAATCAGCTGCTGATAGCATCAACCACAGTACTAGACCAAAGGTCATCAGTGCTGTTCTGATGTATTTGATGTTTCACTTTCACTTTGTTAATAGAATGCTATATTGACAATAGACTCTTGTTGCAAAAAGAGATTGGTTGATATCCTTAGGGTCTGAGTTGTGGTGTTTGGTTATCCAGGTGATATGTATTACTGAAAGTGGGATATAACACTATGTAGAATTACCCCTCAACAGAAAAGATAAGAAAGAACAAATGAAACTTTTAGAAATGAGCCTTGTGCCAGGCATGGTAGTGCATGCCTGTAATCCCAGCACCTGCTGAGGCAGGAGGACCTCTGAGTTTGAGGCCAGTCTGGGCTATGTAGTGAGTTCAAGGCCAGCCTGAATTATATAGACCCTGTCTCAAAAAAAAAAGAAAAAAAAATGAGTTTTGTATATTAATATGGCTGATAGAAGAAATATTTGGTTTTTCAGTCTTTGTATTTAATCGTAAACATATTAGATAAATGTGCACTGTATGTCAGGGGCCACATTTTTGTAGTCAGTCCTGATAGGCATTTTAGTCTTCAATCTTAGATTTGCTGTCTCTGCCTGCAGTCTTGTGTCACCTTTGTGCAGGTGCAGTGTGTGGATGGCTGCAGGCAGGAAGGGACACCAACTTTGACTCTCAGTGCTGACGCCCTTCGTTAGGGAGACTGCCTCCTTATTGCCTGCTATCAGATTGTGATGAGCTCTGTGAAGGAAATAAAACAGGCTGATACAATATGGTAAGTGACAGTGGGAAGCCGATCTTGAAAACTGGTTGAGAGCCAAAGAAGTGTTTTGTACAGGGAGTAGGTTGGGGTGTCAAGAAAATAACACTTTGAGATGAGAACTACGTTGTGTCTGTGAGGAAAAGGATTAAGCTGGTATGGCTGGAGAGAAGTTGAGGGAGAAAGAGAAATAAATTAAGATTGGAGAAGCAGTCAAGAGCCAGGTAGTATACAGCTTTACAAGTTGCACATTGGGATTTTCTTTTCCGTTCATTGAGAAGGTTTAGGAAGTCTGAGGTGGCCAGTATTTGGACTGCGGAGCAGTAGTACGTCCCAGGCTGTGGTTTCCCCGTCACCCTGTGTTGCAGGTGGAAAGGCAAGCGTAGATACAGCAGATGGACAGTGGCCCAGGAGGAAGACGATGGTGGCTCACTTTGGGGTGGTAGCTGTGAACTAGAGAGGAATGAATATATTGGGAGTAGATTTTGGAAAAAAAATGACTTGGTAATGCAGTGGATATGGGAGAAAAAGGATGGTTCTTGGATTTGAGGCTTAAGCATCTGATTAGCTCATGATGTGGTTTCTTTTTTCCTGGAAGTGACATTGTCAAAGCCAAGGGTGTGGCCGAACACGTCAGACTAACAAGTATTGTGAGAAATTGCTGGGTGCCTTCGGGCATGCTTAGGTTCTCAGTGTAGGGAGGAAAAAGCAGACCAAACTAGAATTTCACAGATGGGAATTGGGGTAGAAAGGAAGTTCTAAGTTACCCTGTTTTTCTTTTTTCATTACTGTGGGCTAGAACACTGTTTTGATACTACATTGTGGGGCAGGCCAGAAAGTTGCAGCTAGCTCTTGCCAGCCGAAAGCGGCAGATAGTGTTCGAGGGGCAGTGTACCAGACTCCTCTGAAACATAGTTGTATTCCTTGGTTCCTGAGCGTCCACTTGTCTCCTCATTCCCTCACATCCCTAGGGCTGGATTAGTACATCTGAGGGGATCAGAATTTGGAATGGGAAGTACCAGGTGCATGAAGAGATTGTAATGCTGAAATGCTTACTCCTCCTGCACTCGTGAGCAGAGGCACAGAGCTAGGTGGTGCTGGGAGTTAGCCTTTTATTCCCTGGTACCTGTCTAGCTCGTTCCAGTTTGAATGCTCCTGTAGTATATAGTCTCTCTAAAAGAAAAGTAACAAACTGAACAGGACAGATAGGCAGAGTTAGTGGAGTTGTCAGAATAAGACAGGAATCATAAACAAATTAAGCTTTTCCAAAGAGAGGAGAGAACATTGGAAACTGGCAGCAGGAAGGAAAACCACAGAGAACAGCAAACCAGAGATCATGGGGATGGAAGATAAAGACTAGTTAAAGAGCTCAGTAAACAGAACGAATGGTGTGTAGCTATAGCTTGTAAAAAGTGAGAAAGCTAGCCAAACAGATGGAATAAATCTCCCATAAGGTGTAAGGGAAGAAATGGAAAATGAACAGTTGGGTGAATGGAGGAGGCTTAATAGATATGTATTAAGGATCTTGGGAAAGAGAAAAAAATAAACTGAGGTAATAAATTGGAACCCCAGGGGCCAGGGATGTAGCTTAGCAGCACAGTGCCTGCCTGGCAAGTGCAAGGTTCTGAGTTTGATTCTTGGCAACACCCCCCCACCCCCGCCAAAAAAAAGAAAATCAGAAACCCCAGTAGAATCAGTATTTGAGTACATGAATTCTGCACAAAGCGTTCATATAGAGTGCTGTACCCAGTTAAAAATATGAAAGAAAATGTATTTGATGGTAACCAAAGCTGCAGATCCCTTAGGAATTAGCCTAATAATAAAAACATGAGACATTTATGGAGAGCATGGGAAGGCTATATTTTAAGAGCTATAGGGCCGGGGATATAGCTCAGCGGCACAAGCGCCTGCCTGGCGAGTGCAAGGGCCTGAGTTCAATTTCCCGAACAAAAAAAAATAAACTCTAGTAGAGGATATTTAGTCTTTTATTCAGAATGAAGAGAGGTGCCATGTTCATGGATGGGAAAACTTCACTCTGTAAAGATTAACCAAAAATTTTACATAATTCAAGCTGAAATTCAGGCAAAAGTATTCTGAGGCAGTTGATAAACTCACTTTAAAATTTGTAAGGAAAAGTAAAGTTGAAAAGAAGAGCATCATTGGGGTAGTAGGCAAACTTGCCTTGTCTAATGTATAGATACTTCTACATCATAGCAGTAGACAAATAGAGTGGCATAGGAAAAGACCAACCCAGTGAAACAGAGTGGGGACCCATGGCCCCAAGAATGAGCACTTTGCATGTATGGCAACCTAGAGGACACTACAAATCAGTAAACAAAGGGTGGAAAAGGGGTACTGAGAAAACTGGCCTTCTCCATTGGAGAAAAAATTAGGCTAGATCTGTTCTTCCCATGTACTTTAATTGAGCACCTACATTAACCCTCTTTTATCTGTGGTTTCACAGCTGTGGTCCAACAGTGTTCAATGGGAATATCCTACAAGTATTTCATGAGCTTTAATTGTGCTTGTTCTGAGTAGCACAGAGAAATCCAGCCCAGAATTGCAGGATTACAGGATTGCCGTATTCAGAGTTAATCGGAAGAGGAAAGTTAAAATAGTCAGAGATTTGCAAGATACTAGTAACTAAGATACATAAAGAACTTTTGTAAATTGACAGAAAAACATAGAGAAGTCAGTAGATGGACAACAAATAGCCAACTTCTAGGAGGGAAAACCTAAGTGGTGGTTATGATTTGTGTGTAGATGTTCCCCCCCCCCCGAAACCTTGTGCAGTCATAGGGTTTTTTCAGAGGTGGCTGAATCTAGAGTGTGTGATTGATTCATAGCGCAGTGCTGGGATTAGGGATGGGTGTTTGCTGGATCGGCCCACTGATTGGATTGGCACCACCCTAATCCCAGTAGACTGGATACAGTATAAGGGACAGAAGGAGGCTTGTCTTGTGCTCCTTTGTTGCTTTTGCTGTCTTCTGCCACCACGAACAGTTGCTCCTCTGCCAAACTGAACTAAATAACCCTTTTCTCATTTAACTTCGGGTGTCAGATATTCTGTCTCAGCAATAATAAGTATGTGAAGTATTACTCTGAAATAGTAAGATTGGTGAGCCACAGCTTGTTGTCCTTTATGATTCAGTAGTGTTAGTCTTATTCCTAGGTATACTCGTCAGGTGAATATGTGCACCTGGCCATCCACAGGGATTTGTGTATAGGAGTTTACAGAGTTGGAGCTAAGAGAGGATGAGTAAAACGTAGTGTTTGTTTTCTGGGGAAAATGTACTATGCAGCAGGCAGTACCTGAAGGCTCTTTAAACATGTGTTGATTGAGGCCAGGGATACAGCTCAGTGGCACAGTGCCAGCCTTGCAAGCACAAGGTCCTGAGTTCAATTCCTTGTGCCCCCATCCCCAAATATTGATTGAGGGGAAAAGACTGATTTATAGTACAGTACTGTTTTGTATAAATGACATACCCATGTCGTTAGATTTTTCAGTGCTACTAATACCAAACATAATGGAATAATGGTGTCCAAGGTGGATGCTGTGATGGTATAGGCATACCGGACAGGTTCAGTCAAAAGGGCCTTGCCTGGACCGATCCTGGTAGGGCGCCAAGAACTGAAGTTGTGGATTAGCTCTACCTGTGATCTAAAAGGGAAGGAAAGTGACAGGAAGTCATTTAGTTTAGTGGAGGACAGATTTGGGGCAGTCACAATTAAGACAGAAGTCAGATGTAGAAGAAATGGTTGGAGGGAGTATTTTGGAAACCTGTGCAATGAAGGTGAGCAGGAAGAAAGGCAGTGGCTGTGTGGTTCTTGGGAGGTTAGGAAGGGATGTGCGTGTGTGCAGTAGCTCGCTTGTTATGGGCGTGCTAGTAAGAAATTGGTCTAAGGAGATAACCAGTTCTATGCGGTTGAAAAGGAGCATCTAGGACCCAGGTCAGTGAGTTTACTGGAATGTGGTGAAAGGGAGGGCAGGACATGGGTTGAATGCTGATTCCGTTGTCCTTTTTGGGGTTTTGTTTGCTTTTATTTCATGGAATGTAAGGACAGCCTTGGTTATTGTGGACTAAGCCAGTACTGCAGAAATTTCTTTGCCCTAGTGAAACAGCTGTTGTTTTGTGATATTGAAGATTGAATCCAGGACTTTGAATATGCTAGGTAAGTGCTCTACCATTGAGCTACAGCCCCATCCCTTTAGTTTTGTACTTTTTGAGATAGGGTCCAACCACATTGCCCAGGATGACCTTGAACTTAGATCCTCCTGGCCCAGCCTCCTGTGTAGCTGGATTTATAGGTATGTGCCACTGTACGTGGCTACAGCTGGTTTTTCAATGTGTTTTTTTTTTTTCCTTGGGAGAATTTTCTTGGTAACACAAACCATATCAATATAACAGGTGCATTGAGTAATGTGAAATAGTTTTATCAAACCATAATATTAAAATACTTGATCTGAAAAATGTTAACACATTATTAGAGAATATTGTTTTATAAAATAATCCATTCTCCAGAGCTACTGGGAAAAAAGAAAATTCATATTTCATTGGACAATGAGGCTTCACTAGGTATTTTTCTTTCCTGCAACGAGAAGAACCCTGGTATTCATTTAGGTACAGTGTTTTGTAAGATGGTTACAGCATTATTGCTGTCCTTCAATATTTGATAAGCCACTGAATGAACGTTAATTTCAGTTCTTACATTTGTACATGTCATACGTATTATATAACAGTTTAGCTTTGCTGCTTTTTGGAGTTTCTTATTTTTTTCTTTTGTGTGGTGCTGGGGATGAAACCCAGGGCCTTGTGCATGCAAGGCAAGAACTCTACCACTGAGCCACATCCTTAGCCCTCATCTTAGCTTATATATATTCTAAATGTTCTTACTTTCAGGGAAGTTGTTTTCTCACTATCTGCATGATTTTTCATCCTTTTAACCTAGTAGATTTCTTTTCTTCTTTTTTTTTTTAAATTAAAAGATGCTAACAACAACAATGAAGACAAAATCAAAACAGCACAAAAACAACAAAAATGATACATGACCTCAAAACAAAATGATAGGAATTAACAGTGGTTGCTACATTATATACTGTTACCTTCAACAAAGTTGTTCAGTCCACCACACGTAAGAATGTAAGATTGATCAATCAAGACGGTCACAATAATTTAAAAAAAAAAAAAACATTGGAAATGATGCAGAGGTTCACCATACAAGATGGTAGGAGTTCAGCAGTGGTTCTTATACTGCATATTGTTTTCAGATCAGTCATTCTGATTACCAGGTTCAAGTGTGCAAAATTAGTCAAAAAAAAAAAAGAAAATTTTAAGCATCATAGACATCAGCAATACACCTATTCCAGCTATCCTTATATATACATATAAATTTTGTTTTTCATTTAAAAAAACCCAAAATAACAAAAACAAATACATAAAGAAAACAGCGTAGAGAACAATAAAAATGATACAGAATTTCAAAACATGGTGATAGGTATTAACAGTGGTTGTTACATTGCCTAATGTCATCTTCAAAATGGTTGCACATATGACCAGATATAGGCACTCAAGATTGATCAAGCAGTTACACATTTACAGTTCCTTTCGATAAACCAACAGATACTAGTTGTACAATTAGCCTAGCTATCCTGTGTATACATATACATATTTTTTTCCTCTCCCCTCCTTCATCCCAGTTGCTCCTTCCTATTTGAGCAGTTTCATTTCCCTTTCACAATATCTATCGTACCTTTCAGATTCTACTCTTTCAGGTTCTTAACAGTAGGAAAGAAATACGATGTTTACACATGTGAATCTGATTTATTTCACTAATGAGTATGGTCTCTAGTTGCATCCATTTGCTTATAAAAGCGTCTAGTTTATCTTTCTTGATAGCTGAGTAATACTGCATTGTATAAAAAACTACATCTTTTTTTATCCATTCCTCAGCTGATGGACATTTGGGTTGTTTCCAAGATTTACATATTACAAGTTGGGCTGCTGTAAACATGGGTGCACATTTATCGCTGTGATATGATGTTTTCAGTTCTTCTGGAAAAATACCCAGGAGGGCAGTAGCTGGGTTGAATGGGACCTCTAATCCTAGTTTGCTGAGGAATCTCCAGACTGATTTCCACAGTGGTTGCACCAGTCTACATTCCTACCAGCAGTGGAGAAGAGTTCCTTTTTCTCCACAGCCACCCCAACATTTGTTGTTGGTTGATTTCTTGATGATACCCATTCTTTCTGGGGTGAGATGGAATCTCAGTGTTGTTTTAATTTGCATTTCTCAAATGACTAATGACGTTGAACATTTTTTCATGTATTTATTTGCCATTTGTATTTGTGTGAGAAGTGTGTATTTCATCTCAAATGCCCACTTCTGTACTGGGTCTTTGAATTTTGGGGGACTGATTTTTAAAAATTCTTTATATGTTCTAGACAAGAGTCTTTTGTCTAAGGGAAGTTGGCTAAAATTTCTTTCCAATTTGTGGATTTTCTTTTCACCTTGTTCGTGATTTCTTTTGATGTGCAAAAACCTTTCAATGACATGAGATCCCAGTTGTTGATTCTTTGAAATGTTTCCCCTGCAGTTTGGTTTTTGTTTATGAACTCTCTGCCTACCCCTGTGTCTTCAAGACTTCCACCCACTTTCTCTTCCCTAGTGGATTTCTTTTAACTTTACTGTTATTTAGTGTGAAAAAGATTATCTCCTGCCGTTTATAAGTTTTTAATTTCCTAGATCCAAATGGGCTGTGAACATAAAACCATTGCATCAAGTGTACAAGCCAGTGAATTAGTGTACAGAATATATTCATTAGGAGTTTACGTCTAGCTGAGTTTCTGTGTGATAGCTCCAGAGGTACAGCAGTCACTGGCTTGACATCAGAGCTCTTGCTGTCTAGCCTCCTGTTTTCTCCCCTCCTTCCTGTGATATGGGAGCTGTCTGAGGTCACCTGTGCAGTCTCAAGCAGATTTCATGTCTGAGGTGAGCAGTGATGTTTTATTGATCTACCTTTTCTTTCTTGCTCTTTGTTGTGTATAGCAGGATGCATTTGTATAGTTTTGTTGAGAAATACTATGCCATAGAATTTACCCTTTCAAAGTGTACAGTTGAATTGTTTTCGGTAAACTTACAGTCATGCAAACATCACCATGATCCAGTTTTAGACCATTTCCACAGTACTGTAAAAATCTGTTGTGCCGTTTGCAGTCGCACCATATTCCTACCACCAGTCTCAGGCAAATACTAACCTACTCATTGTCCCATACGGATTTGCTGTTCTGAACATCCTATATGTGTAGAGCTATCCAGCGTGTGGTCGCTTGCATCTGGCTCCTTTCGGTTACTATGCTTCTGAGGATTCATCTGTGTTGTAGCTTGTGTTGCTGTTTCTTGGCTTCTTATTGTCAAGTGAGACTCCACTATATGCTCAGATGACTGTCCAAATAGAAATACTCCATTTGTTTATTGTTTCTAGGTTTTGGCAATTGTGAATATTGCTGTGCTGTGAACATAGACTGTTCCCCCTAGTCTCATTGGTAATGGGATTTGAACCCAGAGCTTTCATACTGAGCTACTTCCCCAGTCCTTTTTTTATTTTTTATTTTGAGACGGGCTTGCTGAGTTACTAAGTCACCCAGGCTGGGCTTGAACTTGTAGCCCCTACCTCCACCTCCAGAATGCTGGGATTACAGGCATGTGCTTCCACATGTGGCTTACAAGCCTTTTTGAAGATGATCCTGTCACTATATTGCAGTGTACTCTTGCTGTGGAATTGGGTGATACAAACTGATAATAACTTTCATTGATCAGAATCTAACCTTGTGAGTAAATTTTCACACCCTGTCCACAGCATAACGTTTGTGGAGTCTTGGCTCCTTTTAGGGCAGAGGCAGCTTGACACCAACAGTCTTTGGTGATATATTGCATTAGAGGCCAATTACAGATTTAAATACTTAAAAGGCTAAAATGGTATAGTTTGATTAAAACCCTTAAAGCCTAAAATAACTTGTTTAAAAAATGTAGAGTATAAAATGGCTTGATTTATGCTAGTCGTCTCCTTTGTAAGTTTGGGCTTGGGAGTGTCCCTCTATTTCTGGGAAGATACTCAAGGACTCAAGGGTGCTTCTGAGTTTGGAGCTTTGGCAACTTGGGAGATGGGTACAGAGCATCTTAGAAACTGTCAGGATTATATGATGTGCTGGTGAGAAATCGCAGAGGTCTGCAGGAACCCTGGAGTCTGTCGGAGCCTGAGGAGCTGTGGTCAGAGGGAGCATTCTTCTGCCAGCCAGCAGCGCACATCTGCAGCCTGCAGTGCAGTGATCCGGGAGCTGTGGGTACAGGCAGTGCAGCTAGTTAACTGGGAGTGCTGTTTTTAAGTTGTATAATTTTAATTCACTTTAACCTCAGTAAGCTAATGGCTACTGAATTGCATAGAGCAGTTTTAGACTATTTTAGTAAATTGCTGCAAAATAATACTTAGGTTGTCACTTGGGATTCTAGGTTCTGGATTTTAACTCTTGCTTACTTTGGAAGTTTAACTGTTTAGTATGGTTTTCTAGAATGTTTTTGCTTTCTCACTTTGCTGTTTTTGCTTATTTAGGTGGCTCAGGAATGGATGAGCTCTCCAAATAAAGAGAATTTCTATGAGTTGCAGTTACGAAAATTTCCGGCTGATTATAAAAAAACCTGGGAATTTGTAGGTAAGGTCTTTCTTACACAAATTGAAACATATGAAAGAATAATTGGAGATTTCTGCTTCAGAGGAGACATCAACATAAATTGAATTTTCTAAGACATAGGTTGGTTCTGTTTTCGCAGTACTGGAGATTGAACCCAGGGCCTTTTACATACTAGTAGGCAAGTGCTCTAGCATTCAGTTACGTCCCCAAACTGTGCGACATAGGCTTTTTAAAGCTAAACTTGCACTTTATTATAGCAAATATGTTTAAAGTCTTAAGAGACTGTTGCGATGATGGTGAATATAAAATTCGTGCTTTTCCCCCACTCTAGTTAGAATTCTATAGTTAGAATCCTGAAACATCAGTGGAAGCTGGGGATGGGAAAGAGCTTGGTGAAAGGGCTTAGGGGTTGCATAGTAGTCTCTGGATTCTTCACAAGTCTAACATCATATTCTTGTTGGTTCATAATTGGTCTGAGCCGCATAGCACTTTTAGTTATAAAGAAATCAGACATTCAGACTCTTTCTCATTGAAATGTATAAGTCCTCTTTTTGCCCCCCTCCGTGGGACTCTGTCCAGTCTTGTAGGTGCATGTAAGAGAGAAGTGAGCAAATGAGAATATTTTGGGAGAAAACTACAGTAGTTTGATAATAGACTACCCTGATAATACCAGCCAGTAGTAAAATAAATACTATCCACAAATTTTCACCATTCAGAGAGAATTCCATTAAGATTTGGTATGTCATTTGACTACTAGACTTTACTTACTCTTGAGAGAGAGAGTGTTTGTGTGAGTTGTGTATGTTGGGTTTATTTTCCTTATTTTCTAACATTTTTCATCAGCCACTCATTATTACCTGGGCTATGCTTTTTTCCTCTCACTTTAGCCAGCATGGCCAAATCAGGTGGGGGAGCTAATCGAGTGTCCAGCTAATTAGCTCTCTTGGAGTTGGATCAATTTTAAATTCCACAGGGAAAGCCTGGTGTGGTAGTGCCATTAGGAGACTGACAGGAGGTTCACAAGTTCAAACCCAACCTGGGCCACTTTAGTAAGACCCTGTCTTAAAGTATTTAAAAAGGAGCTGAGGATGAGGCTCGTTGTAGAGGCCCTGGGTTCATTCCTCATTCCAAAAATAACAAAACCAAAAAAACATCCCATAGATAATTTTTACCTTTCCTAACAGCATTTCAGCTGCTGCTTACACCCTAGATGACTTCATAGTCTACCCAGGCACCAGCCAAATGTCGCACTCTGCCCTTTGATGTTCCTTTTCCCCAGCATTGCTTTTAGTGACTCAGGAGTGCCCTTGCAAATCCCAGTTCTCATCCCACCTCTGATGTGTGGGTTCCCTAACATCACCTGCCTCCACATCTGATGATGCGCTGAGAAGACAGAAGGTTCAGCATATCCACAGCGGTGACCTAGTTGTGAATGAAGACAGCAGAATCAGCAGAGGGAAAAGGCACATTTGGATGGAGTTTAGAAGGAACCAAGCCTCCAAGAGTCCTTTCCTAGTGGAGGCTGACAGAGTGTGCTTAATCCCTCATCAGCCACATGTGACATGTCTGCTGGACATGCTTTTTAGAGACTCTGCAGTCAAGAGGCCCTGCAGAGACCAAAATTCTAGGCTCCTGAGAGGTGTCTGGCATCAGCTGTGTTGTTTTCATACACAGGTTAGACACTATCAGTCATTCCTGTATGATGTGCTTTTGTCCTAAAGTCCCAGGTCCGAGATGCCAGCCAAAAGCAGCTTCACAAGCAGGTCTTTTAAAAGGATAGCAGGCTACTGTGCTCTTTACTGCACTTAGAAATAAGGGCATTTTTGTTGAGCCCAAATCCAGAAGTGGATTGTGGAGTCTTAGAGTATACTGAATTCAGCTTCAGTAGAGAATGCCAAGCGCTGTATCCCATCAGCACGGAGTCAGAGGTCACATTGCTCTGTCTTTGCCAACACATTTGTATTGTTATTTTCTGTTTTAGCAATTAATTGTATTGTTATTTTCAGTTTAGCAATAGATAGAGTTTGTGGATGGATGGCCTTTGGTGGTGGTTGTATTTTGCAATAGATTTATTGGGGAGGTTGAACGCTTTCCCTTGTATATAGCAGATGCTTGAGTAACCTCTTTTGGGAAGTGCATATCCAGGCTCTTGTTCATTTCTGTGAGTTGTGTTCTCTTACTGATAATTTGTAGGAGCTCTTTGTATAACTGTGTAAGCTATCCTTCCATTTTGGCTTACATTTTAACTCTTTTGATTATGCCTTAAAATTTTTTATTTTATTCTTACTAACAAGAATTTGTGTTTTTAACATAATAAATACATCAGCTTTTTATGATTAATGATCAGTGTTCCATTTCTTGTATGAAGATTAACAAATCTTTCTCTGATGCAGGTATATTTTCTTTATAGAACAGTGGTCATCAGACTACAAGCTTGCCAGCCTCCCTACCCTGTGTCTTGTTTTTGTACTGCCATAGAATGTTCTGCATTTTAAAAAGGGTTGTAAAAAGATTATGCAGCAGGAACCATATGTGGCCCCCAAAACAGTTACTGTCTGGCTCTTCACGGAGGAAGTTTGGAGACCCCCTTTCTGGAAGTATGATTGTTTTGAAATTGATTTTTTTTTTTTGGTGGGTGGTACTGGGGATTGAACCAAGGGATTCACACTGTGCTATAGCCCCAGCCCTTTTTTTTAATTTGAAGATAAAATCTTGCTGATTCTATCATATTAGATCATCATTTCCAAGAACGATTAGTGAGTCTTTTTCTAAGTGTCTGTATATGTTCTAAAACTTCAGCTATGTTTCTAGAACTTAGAAAAAAGTTACATTATATAAAATGGCAAGTCTTACCTGAGGAGTTATTTTTGTTTTCTTGGTACTTTCCTTTTTTAAGTTTAAAAGTGTAATTAAACTTATATTTTGTGATTAAAAAAAAAAAAAGCAAAGTCTTGCTAAATTCTGCAGGCTGAGTTCAGATTCGCAGCCTTTCCATCATTAGTTGGCTGTTCTTCTTTTTGAGTTGAAGGCATTTCTTATATATTCTGGAGAAAACTGATTAGATTGTATTTTAAAAATACTTTCTCCTGGCCTATGGATTACCTTTTAATTTTCCCTGCAGTGTCATTTGAAGAGGAACAGTTTTTATTTTGATGATATATACATTATCAGTTTTTTCTTTCATAATTCATGTTTTTTATGTTGTAAGATGTGTTTGCCTAATCCAACGTCATAGTTGATTTCTCCTAAGTTTTGTACTTTTTCATGTTCATGTTGATGACCATTTTCAAGTTTTATTTTTGTGTATGACATGATGTAAGGATTGAGAATTTTTGTTTGTTTTTTAACACAGATATCAGTATTAGGGATATTTGTGGAAAAGACTATCCCTTCCCCCATTGAATAAGCTTGGCCCACTTGTCAGAATCTCAGTTGACCTTGGATGGGAGGTATTTTAGGGGCACTTTATTCTCTTCATCTATGTATGTACCTAATACCAGTACAGTACATCTTCTTGATTGATGTTATAAAAAGTATTGAAATCTGAAAGTTTAAGTCTTCCAGTTTGTTGAACAAAAAATTCTTTTCTGTGTTATATACATTTTAAAATCAGTTTGTAAATTTCTACAAAAATGCTTCCTGCTATTTGACAGGAATTGCTTTGGAATTAAAGATTTATTTTGGGAGAAGGACTCAAGTCTCTTTGATTTGTGTATCTCTTATCGTTTATTTAGACTGTCTTTAGTTTTTTCATTTTTTTCTGTAGTGCTGGGGATTGAACCAGGGCCTCACACATGCTGGAGAAGTGTGCTACCGCTGAACTATATCCCAGTCCTTTGTTATTTTGAGACAAGGTTTTGCTAAACTGCTCCTGCCAGCCTTGAACCTGTGATCTCTTCCCTCAGCCTCCCAGGGAGCTTGGGTTATACATGTGTGCCACCACCCCTTGCCATCCTTCGTTTCTCTCAGCATGTTTTATGTTTTTCAGGGTACAGCTCTCTCGCCTGGTGTTTCTGATTTACTGTTGCAGTCTGCCTAGTCCCAGTGCTTAGTGTTTCAGCGCAGTGTGTGATTGCTGAGTTCAGCAGTTGGTACCGAATGTCTTTATTCTAGTGCTCACTGTTTTCCAAATCCGATGTAGTTTACACCTATCTGTCCCCTTTGTTTAAAATACCATCAGTAAATTCAGTTCTTACGTGTACTTGTGTCCATTTCCAAATTTTTTCCTGCAATTTTGAAAGTGGGTAACAATGAGAGAATCTCTTGATTAAAAGCCAGAATAAACCTCAGGGAAATAAAATGTATCAGCTACTTCTAAATATTATGATTTTATCTATTTTAGCTTTATAGCAATTTTAAAGAAAAATTTTATAATACTTTGTAGTCAATATTTTAAAATTTTTATTGCATGAGATTGTCACTTTAAAGTACATACAGTCCACTAGGGCTTGTGCTTCTGGACCTATTCCAAGGGTTGAATGTCTTTTTTTTTTTTTTTTTTGAGACAGGGTCTCGCTGAACAGTTTAGGCTGGCCTGAGTTCACTGTGTAGCCCAGGCTGGCCTCGAACTTGTGGCAATCCTCCTGCCTCAGCCTCCTGAGTGCTGGGATTACAGGCATGCGCCACCATGCCTGCCAAGGATTGGATTTCTATTAAGCTAATCTAATTTAAAATAATCGTTCGAGTTCTGTAAATGCTGACTTCTTGTTTTGTAGTGTATCTCAAGGAGTGTGACCTGGCTAAACAGTTTCATCCAAAGGAAAATGATTTGGTGTTTCTCATTCCTGAGGGATTAAATGGAGAGAACGATAGAGAGAGACATTGCATTCAAGAGCCCTATGAATATCATTGTGGTTACATCCACAGATTTCGCCGCACTTCAGTCAGTAAGTAGATAATGAGGCATTGACAGAGAATTTATCAGACACAGTGGTACCTTGGTTCACAAACACTTTTCTTTGCAAATGATTTGGTTCACAAACAAGCTGGCAAAATTTTGTTTGTGTCTGTGAACTCTTCTTTTGGGTGACAAACATGACCACACAAACACAGATGGGGCCATCTTCTCCAGAACTGTGGAGCAAATTCAGTTCCTGAACCAAGGTACCTCTTACAAGCCCATCTTCCCACTTGCTTCGAAATGTGCTTCCCTAGCTTTGTATTTGCTGCACATTTACCGAGCAAGTGTCTGCTGTTGCCATTCAAAGTGCCTTTCTAGTTTCCCTAGACTCAAGGTCCTGCCTTTATTCCCTAGCCTTATGATTGAAAAGCTTTTTTGTGTAATACCCTCATCTGGTACGTTCCTTCGTCTGCTGTTGGGTTGTTACTGCACAGACCATTTGAAAGGCATCTATTTGCTATGCCTTCTTTTTTCCTCCTCAGTAATGAGAATTGAAGGGCCTTTGCGTTGAGCTATATTTCCAGTTATTGTATTTTTTTATTTTGAGATTGGGTCTCACTAGGTTACTCTGTTTCCCAGGCTGGGCTTGAACTTACAACCATCCTGCCTCAGCCTTCCAAGTGGTGGGATTACAAGCATGCACCACCACACCCGGCTTCCAGTTTTTTCTTTACAGTGAGAGTGATTTGTTTTTAATATTTGAAGTAGAACATACTACTTCCCTACTCACAGCCCACTCTGTGGATTCCCAGCTAGCTCTGTTTGAATAGGATCCAGAGTCATTACCATGGTCTGCAAAGGTCTGTAAAATACAGTAGTCTCATTTGAATCTCTAGATCACCTAGTATTCTTCTCCCTTTTCCTTTCTGCTACCCTCGCCCTCTCCTCGTGTCTGAGATAGTCCTCACACATCTTCTCCTGGGCTTGGTAGCTGGTAATCCTTCACCTGCAGCACTCTTCATTCCTTCATAAAGACTTGACTCTCCTCATTCTCCGCTCACTGTCGTCTGAGCAGGGAGACTCTCCGTGACCAGCCTGCATACGCCACACCCCTTCTCAGCCTTGTCCACAGCACTCAGCACCATCAGATGTGTTTATTTAGCATCCTGCTCCCTCTTCTAGAAAATAGTCTAGTCTGTGGAGAACAAGAACATTGCCTGATGGAGTGATTTGTTTAAATAACGTATCATACAAAATACCTAATTCTGAAGAACCTTAACCGGACAACATTATTCAGTGGTAACTGAAATTATTTTTTCTCCTTCTTGATAATAGTGCGTAATGGAAAATCTGAGTGTTCCCTTTCCATTCAGACTCAAGATAATTTTCGAGCCAATTTAAATGAACATATGAAATGCATTGTAATCAGTTCTCTGGTAACTACACAAAGGAAGCTGAAAGCCATGTCTCTGTTGAGTGGTCGGAACCAGCTGGCCAGAGCTATTCTGAACCCAAACCCCATGGACTTCTGTACCAAAGATTTGCTGACTACAACATCTGAGAGAATTGTGAGTACGGATTATGTACCCAGAAAAGTCAGAAAATGGTATGTCCAGATGTTAAAGTATTGTGTTTAGATTTTAATTTTTGCTTAATATTGCAAAGTATATGACTGAGTTGGTCGGCTTACCTCAAGAAAAGAAACAGGACAAAAAAGAGCTGCCGGCACATTGGTGTGCTGGAGGAATGGCCTTAAGGTGTTAGGTCAACATCCTGCTCCTGTGTTGCTAGGTGATAAGAATTCAGGAATAGGAATGTCAGGTTTCATGAGTTAGTTTTGCGTTTCAGGACTGTTGTGAAATGGACTGGTGTTGCTGCAGATGCAAAGATGAAGCTGTCATCTTGTGTGAACAAGTCTTTTACACCATAAGAGTGATATATGAATTCCCGGAAGTGAACACAGAAATGCAACTGGAGACCACAAGTTTTGAACCCTTTCTTTGTTGGGGTTTCATTTTGACTTATCTCGGTCAGATCTTAGCTTTTAAGGAATCCAAAATTTAATAAATGATAGCTGTTGAGCCTCTGAAAGATGAAGGGTTTACAGTGACATAGCTTGAAATAAAATTGAAGTTTAGTTTCCGTTCTGACCCTGAAATACATAGTTTTTCCACACATCACGTTAGAAAAGACTGATGAAGTACTTTTACTGTCTAAAGAGAGAATTTATCAAATGGAAAAACTCACAAAGAATAATTGAAGAAAAATACAGATTAGTAAGTGAAATTTATTGTGATCCTCTGGTAACAGTTACAAAAACATAGTTGTAGTATTTGTAAGTGCGCTGAAAACTATAGACACAAATTATTAACCAGTAAGCAGCTTGCTTGCTTGCTTGCTTTGTTTTTTTTGTTTTGAAACAGGGTCTCACTATAATAGTTCAGGCTGGTCTTGAGCTCACCTTGTAGCCCAGGCTGGCCTCAAATTCACAGTGATTGTCCTGCTACGACCTCCTGAGACTTAAGTAGCTTTCTTTCCAGTAATGAAAGTGATTCTTAAAGATCACTCTGAGGTCTTTCCTGGGCATAACCTAAGCTTTTGCATAACACACCTTGGATGAAGTTCAAACAGATGATTTTTATTGTCTTTCATATGTCACTACAGAAGAAACAACTTGTTCTCACAAATGTCTTGTTGTATAGATTGCCTACCTGAAAGATTTCAATGAAGAGCAAAAAAAGGCAATAGAAACTGCGTATGCCATGGTGAAACACTCACCATCCTTTGCCAAAATCTGTCTGATTCATGGACCGCCTGGAACAGGAAAATCAAAAACTATCGTTGGCCTCCTCTTCTACTTACTAACAGAGGTGAGTGTGCCAGGAGGACGCTGGAGCTGTGACCAGGGCACATCATTTGACTCTTCTTGAGTTAACTGGCCTGTAAGTGTTCATGTGCCTCTTCCCTTCATATTTTTTAAACTATCAGGGAGAGAGAAACAAGTGTATGAAAAGTAAAAAGATCAGAAAACGCCATTTGGTGTGAAACAGACCCTAGGACTAGGATGTAGTGGTCTCAGCTTCCACGATAGGTCACAGTAATGCAGGAGTCCACCTGAAATGGACGGGGTGTTGGTTGGACAGAGTGTTGATTAGAGGAAGGACCATAGATGGCAAAGTAAGGCTCAGAACCTGGGTGATAAAATGTCAAGCAAGGTAATTTTAGTGTCAGTGAAAGGTGTAGATGCTTTTATGGTATTTATTTTTAACGGTATTATGAGAACTTTCTGACATACATGGAAGTAGAGAAAAACTTAAAAACTATGTAGTAGAGCTCATCAGTATTTTTGTCGTTTTTTATTTGGTATGTGGCAAATTGTAGAACCAGAGAGGTGGGCATTCAGATGAAAACTCCAATGCCAAGATCAAACAGAACCGTGTCCTTGTGTGTGCGCCTTCCAATGCAGCTGTTGATGAACTTATGAAAAAAATTATCATCGAATTCAAAGAAAAATGTAAAGACAAGAAGAATCCTTTGGGTATGATACTTTTTCTTGTTTTCAGTGTTTAGTAAGTGTTGGGCAGCCTTGAATGATGATGGTAAGAAGCCAGTCTTAGTTTGGGGCTGTGGCCCTCAGGTACCTGTTGATCGATTTAGCAGTATTTTATTGTGCATGTATCCTGCGCCAGGCACTGTGCCAAACCTGAGGTTTCAACAGTGAATGCTTCAAGGTGACAGAGTCTAGTGAGAAAATGCATGGGTTAGCGAGCATTTGTGGTATAGAGTTGTAACTTCCGTTATAGGACTAACGCATGGGTGTTGCCGGACACCTCAGACAGCAGACCTGTGAATCAGTCATGTGCAGGCCTTTAAGGAGGGCTTTTGGAGGAAATGAGGTCCCAGATGAAACCTGAAGAGCAGTTAGGAATTAGCCATGTGATAGGAGAGAGGAAGGGACTTAAGCAGAGGTAACTGTAGAAAGGAGTAGGTCAGGAGACCTTCAGACAGTTGAGTGCAGCTGGCCTCTACGCAGGTCCATGAAGTCAGGCTTCTGATCTGATCACTGCAGTTCCCCACGGTTCCCCGCCTCCCTGAACACTGCCTGGCACTCCATTGAGGGCAGGTGCTTAGTGACTAAAGAGCCTAGGCAGCAGGGGCTGATGCAAGATGAGGGTCGCACTAGGCGTTGGCTTTGTGGAGGCTGTGCAGGTAATCCTTGTTGGTAGTTCCTGTGTGCTTACTGTGGTGGATGATCCTCAGAATAACGCTGAGAGGTGGGGGTTAGATAACCTTGCTGTCTGTGTCATGGTAGGGAGAGTGAAGTGCAGAGATGTTAGGTAGGAGCAGCTAGCTGTTTCCGTGGAAATCACATAATGGAAGCATTACCAAGGTGGTGCAGGAGCTTGAGAGAAGATGTGACATCATGTCTGTTCGCGCTGACTTACATCACTCATTTTGAGTGGTTTTGTTTCAGCTTTGTGTTTTCTTACTTCCCCAGTTTATAGTATGTCTTGTCTTCCCAGTTTATAGTATGTCTTGGGTTTCTCCTGAGGATACCTGATACTACCTTTTGCCCATTAGGATTAGATGCAGTTGCAAATAATAGAGATTCTAAATATGGTGGCTTAGCTATGATGGAAGTTTCTTTCCCATTGGAAAACCCACAGGTTGATAGTTGAGGACTGGTGCCAGAGTCCCTGGTCCCTAGAGTCTTCTGTGGTGTAGTCCACTGTTAGTGGACCTCATGATTAGGAACAGTTGCCACAGCTCCAGTAACCACATGTACCAAGGATGAGGAAAGATGAAGAATCAACAAAAGGAGCATACTAGCCATAGTTTAAAGGTAGTTCCTAGATACTGCCAGTTGCACCTCTACGTTATTTCCTGTTGACCAGACACTATATGGCAACACCAGGTACCAGAGAGACACTGGGGAATCACACACTACATGTGTACCTCTATGTAAAACCCATTTACTTTTGTTGTTTTGTTTTGTTTTGTTTTGTTTTGTTTTGTTTTGTTTTGTTTTGTTTTGTTTTGTTTTGAGACAGGGTCTCGCTATGCAATTCCGGCTGGCCTTGAGCTCACTTTGTAGCCCAGGCTGGCCTCGAACTCCCAACAATCCTCCTGCCTCAGCCTCCTGAATGCTGGGATTATAGGCATGCGCCACCACGCCCAACAACCCATTTACTTTTCAAACCTCCCGTACCATTATGTTCGCAGGATTGGTGGATTTATGAGTGGCTCTAGCCATTCACATTAACAGCTATAGCTTATCTCGCGTATATGCGTTCACAATTTGTTCATGGTCCATTGGTGGAAATGTGGGTTCTTGTTAGGCTTTTATTTCAAACTTTATGAAGTGAGCATTTCTATACTTGCGTGTATTTCTCTAGTACAAGTATAAAAGTGGTTTCTGCCATGGATAAATGAAGTGTGCTCAGCAGCAGCATACTTTGTGTTAAAGGCACAGCATTCGTAGCTGCGTCTCTTCATACACACATGCAGCTTTCTAGGGTAGAGCTTTCCCAGTGGTGGATGGTGACCACGAGTGTGTGGTAAAGCTAGTTCAGTGATCCAGCTGGAATCAGCGCATGTCAGCTACAGTGGAGGAGGTCAGAGGCTGGGTTGTGAGGGAAGTACCGTGTGAAATTGGTGTCACTTGTGTGATGTGTGGCAGTGTACTGTGTTTCAATGAAAAGTGAAGCTCATACTGTAGGCCAAGGTTTAGATGTTTATAAAAAAACACTGGTCTTCCGCTGGTATCCAGAAGTGAAGGTATTTCACTTCTCACTGCTTCCTAAACTGAGCCAGCGTGTCACTTTTGTCATTGCAAATGTCTTTGTCTAGTTTGAGTACTGAAGCTGCACAGGCTTTTAAAAATGAGGGCTAGCTAGCTGGGCATGGTGGCACACGCCTGTAATCCCAGCACTCGGGAGGCTGAGGCAGGAGGATTGTTGGGAGTTCGAGGCCAGCCTGGGCTACAAAGTGCGCTCAAGGCTGGCCTGAACTGCGTAGTGAGATCCTGTCTCAAAAAAAAAAAAAAAAAAAAAGGAGGGCTAGAGATGTTCAGTCCGCACTACCACCAAAAAAATAAATTGAGGAGAACTTTTCTCCCCTTTGGAATGTTTAAGACAGACTACCTATTTTGTTTTTAGTACTGTTTTATTTTGTATTTCAACAGCATAAGTTTGTAAAGTAAATTTTTTGAGAAAGTTTTCTACTTTAACTTAGGGTTTCATGTGCGTTATGTTCTCATTTTTTAAAATCTTAACTGTAGTTGTGGGTGGATCCCCTTTCTCCTTTGTAATGGATATATATTCCCTAAATGCGCCTGTGTGTAGACGCGTACATGGAAAGTCTTACAGGAAATTGGTTTTTTCCTCAGCAAGGCTCAGGCCTAGAGAGGTACGCTTCCTCTTTACTCTTCCACCTCTTCCCTGTCCCTTCGCCTTCTTTTGGGCATTGAAATCCAGGCTCCTGTTACAGGAACATCTGTCTACATTTTTTAGGGTGATAGGTACCTGTCCGCGTACTGAATGCATTTTATACCTCAGTAGATGTTGACTCACAGTAAGACAGACACCGAAGCAACGCTCCTTCACACGCTGCTCACTCTGGGAAGCTACAGCACCTCTGGTGTTTGCAGGCCTGGGTCACGCTCTCTTCACTTTTGGCCCCTGGGAATTTCTCTTACAGTTTGTGAGCTCACTGCCGTGTGAAGGGTGTCTGTTACGACTTAAGGCGCATTTCTGGGTAAAGTAGGTGGGTCTCCAATCATCTCATCTACCCTTCAGGTGAGAGCGCGAGCAAGTGAAGTAGTTTTGGGACCCTCAAGTAAATGATGGCCATAAAGTATGGCTTCATATCTAGGAGAATAACTTGAACAAGGTCAAAACTAATGCTGTAGATAACTGTATGAATAAGGGTTTTATTCTGCATGTATGTGCTGAACACGTGTCAGCCACTGTTCTGCCTGTCTTCGTGGGACTCCACATTTGGTGGAGGGAGATAGACATAGAGACAGAACAGGTATGGGTGTAGTGTGTCGGACAGCTAGGTGCTGGTGAATTCTGCGTGACCGTTGGAGCTCAGCCTGGTGACACAGTGGGAAATTTGTAGATTAATGAGATGTGGTAACCTGAAATAAAAATGTGGCTAGCAAGCAGGTAGGCTAAATACTGTTTATAGATTTTGGAGTTTCTGTCGTCTCGTGTCCTTCTGAATCTGGAGTAGCAGTGTAATATGGAGCATAGTTTCAGAATTGTGTATGTTGTATCAGAGGATTTGATGGTCAAATAAGATACTGCTTTAGAGATTCAAATACATTCTTAAGAAGATCCTCGAAGTGCCATATTCTGTGGTTAAGAAAACTGCTTGATTTTAACTCACCATTTTCCAAGTCTGTTTTGGTCATGCAGTGGTACACAGGACATAATTTGAAAAATACTAGTATAGTAGAATGTCAGCTCTACAGTGTTTATATGACTGCCTGGCTTATGTTACATAGAAGGGAAGCAGTTGTCATAGAAGGCTGTTAACAGAATACCTCATGTATAAGAAGGCTTCACTGCTCTTCCTGGTACCTAGTTGGCAGTGACAGTAGCCCCCCTTGCCTGGTTAGGATGTATTGGCAGTGTCTTCATTAATCTTTAAGTGTGACTTTTATCAACAGGAAACTGTGGAGATATAAATTTAGTACGACTGGGTCCAGAAAAATCTATTAACAATGAGGTCCTAAAATTCAGTTTGGACAGCCAAGTGAACCACAGAATGAGTAAGTAATGAACCTGATACACACCTAGTGTGTTTTGGGTGTGTGCTGGAGGACAGGGGTATTATTTTTGCTTTTTAGATACTGAGGGTTAAACCTAGAGCCTTCACACTGAGCCCTGTGCCCCTAGCCATTCTCTTTTTTTTTTTTTTAAGTTTAATTTTAATTTTGAATTAAGGTCCTTGCTGAGATTTCCAGACTAGATTTAAACTTGCATTCCTCCTACTTCTGCCTCTGAGTGCTGGCACTGCAAGCGTGTGCCACGACACCTAACCCGTACTACTGTGTTTTTGTTTTTTTGGTTGTTGTTTGTTTTTTTTTTTTTTGCTTTTCTGTAGCAAAAAAGTGACTTGGGCACTAAAGGTAATTTGGAAATCCTAGAAGCATCCTAGCTTTGAGAGCTAGTTTTCCTTCTTGTGGTGTTAGCTACAATGAATGGGTAATTCTTTATTTTTGTTTTTATTAGAAAAAGACTTGCCTTCTCATGTTCAGGAGATGCATAGAAGAAAGGAGTTTCTAGATCATCAGCTGGATGAGCTTTCCCGTCAGCGAGCTTTATGCCGAGGTGGACGGGAAAAACAGGTATCTAAGCATTTCTTAACTCCAGTCTGTCAGTAGTTATGCATAGGTACGTAAACTAGCAGATAAGTATTTGATCCCATTCATGCATTGGGGAATGGCATCATTCATATATGAAAATTTATACTAAAGTGGTATGCCCTACATCAGTGGGTTAGCAAACATTTTTCATAAAGAGCAAGAAAATAAATACTGTGCTCTCTGTAGGCCATATGGTCTCTGTTGCAGTTACTCAGTTCTGTTCTAGTTCAAAAGCTGCCACAGGTAATATATAATCCATAAAACTTTATTTATAAAAGCAAATTGTGTTGGATTTGGCACACAGGCCCAATTATATTAAATTATATTAAAGCTATGCTGAATTTATGCACGTTAAACACAGTTTAAATTTGATAAAATGAAAAGGGAATTTACTGGCTTATATATGTCAGCTTTAGTATAGCTAGATCCAGAGACCAAATGATATCTCCATATTTGATTTGTCTTTCTCTGTCATGGACTTCTTCTTCAGGAGAAGACAAGTGCCAGCATTTCTGGGCTGCACCGTCCCAGCTTCGAAACCCCACAGAAAGTGTCTCAGCTATGCGTCAGTTCCAAGGATGCAGTCTAATTAGTCCCTGGTGTAGTCTGGCAGGTCTAGTCCCTCTCTTTAAGGGAGTGGATTCCCTGATTTGCCAGTCTGTATTGTGGACTCTTCCCTGTAGCTGGAAGAATGCTTGGGGTATGATTGACAGCCTCATTTGAACTGCCTAGGAGTGAGGAATGGAGGGGCACCCCACAGCTTGGAGTGCCGAGCAGACAAAGATCTCCGCCTCACACGCTGACAGAATAGCATCTTGCACAGTAGTGCAAAGAGGGGTCAGAGAAAACAGGCTGGGGTGGCAAGCTTTGCACTGGGAAAGATACTGTTGACTCTCAAGGTGTGGAGCAGTGCATGAGAAAGCATTATCACTGCTTAGCAGTTTTAGTTAATAACGTTCTGATTTTTTCCAGAGGCAAGAATTAGATGAACAAATTGCTAAAGTTTCCAAAGAAAGGCAAGAACTTGCTTCTAAAATTAAAGAGGTGAGTAGTTCACCTGTGGCATTATTTTGGTTTTTATTTCTTAATTTGTGAAGTATCCCACTCATGGCAGAAAACATTTCTAGTTGCTATCAGATGACTAGTTGGCAGAACTAGGCTTGTAGGTGTTTTCCCTATTAAAAAGAAAGAAAGCCAATGGGTGAGTTTTTGGAAGCAACTGTGGGCCCTCCAGTGTTCCAGTCTAGCTGTAAGTAGAGGAACAGTGTAAGGCTTGGATAGTAAAGTACTGGGGGGGTTGGGTATGGGGATTGAAACCAGGGAATGCCAAACTCCATCCCCAGCACTTTCTAAATTTTATTTTGAGAGACTCTTGCTAAGTTGCCCATGCTGGCCTCGAACTTGTGATCCTTCTGCCTCAGCCTCCCAAGTAGCTGGGATTATAGGTGTGTGTCACCACACCTAGCTCAGATGCATTCCCTCCCCTCCCCGCCCCGCAAAATGTATTTTACTTTGTGGTTGGCTGATTTCACAGATGTGGAATCCACAGATACAGAGAGAGCTGACTACTTAGCTGTTCCTCCATGTTCTTTAACTGCAAAAATATCAGATAGGAATTAGACTAATTGAAGCTAGGCTGAGCCAGTTGTGTCCAAAAGATCAAAATGCTGCCCTAATGAAATCAAACAGGTCCAAGGGCAGAGAAGTAGCAATTGAGGGTGTTAGTAGGATTTTTGAGCTGAGATCTAGTTGAATTTAATGCATACTTCCATTCACAGTTTATTTACACTGAACATTATGTGAAAACTTCATACGAAAATTTTCAAACTGAAGTCCATTGTTCACAAGTATTGTTCTCCGCTGCTCATCATACATGTTTTGTGCACCACTGAATGAATCATGCTTGGCAGTTTCCTCATGAGAAAGCTGAGAAGAGAGGGGTCCTGTGGTGCATTCACTGTGCACACACAGGCATTGGAACCATGGCTGGCAGGACACAGATGCAGCGATTCAGCAGTGCCACTTCTCATTAGCAGAAATAGGCAAACAGAATGTCTGATCAGTCCCAACTTACTCATTTGGGCCCTAAGTGAATTTAGTATGCGTTGTATTGTTCATCTTGCTTTCATCTTAGTACATTGCATAAAGTAGACCACAGTTGTTTTTCATCTGCGGAAATAAAATATTTTTCGGGTACACGGTGTGTGTGTGTGTGTGTGTGTGTGTGTGAGAGAGAGAGAGAGAGAGAGAGACAGAGAGACAGAGAGAGAGACAGAGACAGAGAGACAGAGAAAATTTGAGACAGGGTCTCACTATATAGTTCTGGCTGGCCTTAAACTCACTTATTTAGGCTAGACTGACCTGGAGCTCACAGTGAACCTCCTGCCTCTACCTATCAAGTGCTGGGATTACAGATGTGGGCCACCATGCCTGGCTACACAGGAATTTTTATTAGTGATAGCTCTGTGTGTGTGTGTGTGTGTGTGTGTGTGTGTGTGTGTGTGTGTGTGAACTTTTATAAAACAAAGAATAGTATTATGTCGTGTGTGTACTTTCAAGTTTATTTCTATTTCAGGTCTCACTCAAATTGTTTCACTTTAGTACAGTTATATAATCTCTACTTACTTACTTGCCTGTATACATCGGTCTACAAAAGGATTGTTATCTACTTTGACCACATTAAACCCTAATCTTTTAAAACAGGGTTGCATTACATTTTAAGCTTAGCCTATCCAGTACTTTGTGCTTTTTGATAGTTACTGATTATCTTGGATGTTGTTTGATATCTTCTAGATGTGATGTTTACCCCAAAGTTGTACTTAATTTTTGTCATATAGTAAATGGTGATTGTTTTATAGTAAAAAGAAGCTTATCATAGGTAAGAATTTATGTACAACTAAATATGACTGACCTCACTTTGTTCTCTTAGGTTCAAGGGCGCCCACAGAAAACCCAGAGTATCATTATTTTAGAGTCCCACATCATCTGCTGCACACTGAGCACGAGTGGAGGTTTACTGCTGGAGTCCGCTTTTCGGGGGCAAGGAGGTGTCCCCTTCAGTTGCGTCATTGTTGATGAGGTCAGTGAGATGCTGGCCATATGATTTTGAATAGTGCTGTGAGAAGTCTTAGGTGAACTGTGGTTGCTGACCACTTAATAAAATGGTTTTTAACATCTGATTTTTACCTTTTATTCTGTGTATATATATACAGAATATGTGTATTCTCTTAGGTTGAAATATGCTGCTAATGGTGCCCCCCTTGATTAAAATTGCTTTTCCATTATTGAGATTACAGTTTTAAAGATGCCTAATCGTTTCTAACAAAATCCCTGCTGAGTGATTAGCTCCTGCTTGAAATATCTCTGGGTGCCTTTTGAAGTACTTGTGTATAAACTGTGCACATCCTCCTATGTGCTTAAATCCTTAAATCATCTGTCTCTAGGTTACTTATAGTTACGTATTATAATGACTTCTGACTCTGGACAGCTTTGGGTCAGTATTTCCAGTTGAACTGAACAATATCAGTTGTTCCTAGATGAGTCACTAAGTACCCCTTAGCAGGTACTTACTGTTTGCCAGAATGAAGTCAGAAGACCAGAGGAACGGAGCAGGAGACAGAGAATCAGTGGAGGAGATACAAGAGCTATCAGTCATGCCCTGTAGATACTTACATTAAAAAATAAATTCAAAGCCAGTAATCACCAAAATGAACCAAAAACTGAGTGATGAAATAATTAAAATGTCATTGAATTAAAGAGAAAGTTGAACCTGCTGATTGAAGAGGCCTACTGAGAAAGGAGGAAGGAAGCTGGGGAGGAACCTAGACACAGCTATTGTAACAGCTGCCCTTCAGAGATGAGTTCCTAAAAGAACTTCAGAGGCGAGAAAGTTCTGTCAGCACCACGCTCAGCAGGAACCGAGACCGCAGATCTGGGGCCTGTGCAGCTTTCTGACCTGGGCTGCTCCCCACCTGGAGTGCACTGTGGTGGCTGATTTCACAGCACATGTTGAATTTTTTTTTCTAAATTGTATTTAGAGAGTTTGGTTTGGTTTGGGATATTTGATTTTCTGATGAAAAAATTGTACTTTCATGTAAAAATGTGGTACTTTTCTGAATGACTAGAACTTGAGCGAAGTAGGTAAGTCACCTATGGATCAGTGAGCAGCAGAGATTGAGATGGTGTTTTATGTTGCCTGCTGTGCTTTCTTCCAAGGCTGGGCAGTCCTGTGAGGTCGAGACTCTGACGCCGCTCATCCACCGCTGTAACAAGCTCATCCTGGTAGGAGACCCTAAGCAGCTCCCCCCGACGGTCATTTCCATGGTGAGTTGTTCTCAGGGTGAGGTTGAAGGGGGCTCTTTTTGTTTTTCAGAAGGTGGCTCTTTTTTGCATCATTATCTCATAATTTGGAGGGAAAAGTAGGGAATGGCTGAGCAAAGAGACACACCACTTGAGTTTTAATAGTAAAAATGGCTGTGCATGTCCCGTTGTTCCTGTTGTGCCTGCAGATGGGAAGCCCGCCTGCGTGGAGGCACCCACTGTGGCGAGGCTTTCCCCGAGGGCTGGCCGTGCGCACAGGATACCTGAAAGGGTGTGTCTGGTTATCTCAGTAACACGAAAGCAAGAAAAGAGTCTCAGCCTGCTCATTAATATTTAAATATGCATAATTTGATGAAGATGTTAGAAAAAGGTTATTTTGGAGTACATTTCCAATTTGGAATAATCTGTCCTGTAGTACAAGAAAATGTGCCCCTTGTATCATTTGAAGTGAAGGTGGCAGAAGGGAAGAAACTAATTGTAAACTCATCCTGTGGGAAGAGAAGCACCCAGACCGAGGCCCAGGCTGCCCTTTTGTTCAGTCACATTAAACTGTGTTGATAATGCACATGAGTGTCCAGTAGCTGTGTGGGGTGACCTGAATAAGCCTAGATAGTGGTTTTGAAATGTAATAAAATGGATTTTACCAATACATAATTTTTTTCTTATTTGCAGTGCTGAGGGTTGAACCCAGGGCCTTGCACATGATAGGCAAGCGCTTTACCCCTGAGCTACATCCCTACCCCCTCCTTTTCTTTGAGACAGGATGTCTTGCTGAGTTGCCCAGACTAGCCTAAAACTTGAGATCCTCCCGCCTGATCCTCTCAGAGTGCTGGGATCATAGATGTGTGCCCCAGTTCCCAGCTCTAATATATAATTTATACAATGTTGCTCTTATAATCCCAGAGAACAGATCATTTTCTTTTTATTTATTTATTTATTTTGAATTTTTTGTTCTTTTTTTGAGACAGGGTCTCACTCTGCAGTTCAGGCTGGCCTTGAGCAGTGCACTTGGTAGCCCAGGCTGGTCTAGAACTCACAGCGATCCTCCTGCCTCAGCCTCCCGAGTGCTGGGATTACAGGCGTGCGCCCCCATGCCTGGCGAGAACAGATCATTTTCAAAGCATTTCTTTTCAGTTGTGGAATGAGTGTGTATGATTTTTGTTCTTGTTAGCGTTTTTTGACCGGAATTACTTAAAATGATTGCACAGTTCTGCATACAACATCGGAGCACAGGTGCACAACTGTGCTGAGGAGTAGCCAGAAGCACACCCCTCGCTGAGTGAAAGCCTCTGTGTGTGGAAGGACGACTGGTGGGTGTCTGCAGAGAAGAGTGGAGCGTGCACCCTAGTGCAGCTCTTCAAATCTACATGTAGTTTGCCCCCTGAGCCTAGCCAGAGATGTGTTAGGGCGAGGTCATGTTTTTAATCGCAGAAGCAGGTCTAAGCAGATCACTCGAGAGGATTGCTTTGTTTTCCTCCACAGAAAGCACAGGACTATGGCTACGACCAGTCAATGATGGCGCGCTTCTGCAAACTGCTGGAGGAGAATGTGGAGCAGAACACGATCGGCAGACTGCCAGTTGTGCAGCTCACCGTTCAGTACAGGATGCACCCGGACATATGCCTCTTCCCTTCCAATTACATTTATAACAAGAGCTTGAAAACACATAAGTAGGTTCCTTCATGACTTGCAGGCTTACTGTGTTTATAGGCTTCACTGCTTAGGAAGAATAACCATTTTACTGTGTTCTTAAGTCTTGTCACAAAACATTTTAATAATTTCAGTGTTAGCTGGATCAGATGCAGACAAGCAGAGAGAGCGAAGTCACTGTATTTATACTGTCCGGAAAGAGGCATTGGCATACCTTCCCTCAGCTGGGGGAGGGCCCAGGCCGTCACCCTTGCTGTGCAGGTGCTTTGCCACTGCCCACCCGCCAGGCCTTTCATGCATATTTTTTATTTGTTCTCTTTTTAAAATTCTTTAAAAGGTGGACTATAGATAGTGTTATGTGGCTAACCTTTTTTCCATTCACTGTATTTTGAGTAATCTTCCTGTCGTAGTCGTTAGAGATCATTTTCTGTAGCCCTAGAACAGAAATACCGTCCATTTTGGACCTTTTCGTAGTACCCATCTATAGAAGAAGATTTCTCTTGTCCCTTTACTGTCCCTAGCTCCCTCCGCCCCACAAAAGTGGCAGTACTGCCCGTCCTGGCACCCCAGACCCTCATGGCAGCTGCTCCCTTACAGGTTTACCGAATCTGTTCGATGCTCATCAGACTGGCCCTTTCAGCCGTACCTCGTGTTCGATGTCAGCGACGGCTCAGAGAGACGGGATAACGAGTATGTGCTCTTCA
Source organism: Chinchilla lanigera (assembly GCF_000276665.1). Lineage (NCBI taxonomy): Eukaryota > Metazoa > Chordata > Mammalia > Rodentia > Chinchillidae > Chinchilla > Chinchilla lanigera. Next base: position 1,730,914 of record NW_004955513.1, on the reverse strand, counting down.
CTTGCCACCTTGGGTAGTCTCAGAATTGCAGCGTTGTTTCTGTTCAGATTTGTGTTAAAAACGTTTCCTATGCACACTTTGTGCTTCGTGCCAGGGCGCAGTCACTTTTCCCACCCCCTCACAGCTTCTGCTGAGTGGAGTAGCGGCGAGGGTTAGGCCAGCAGGGGAGCAGACACACGCAGTGGTGACAGTGCTGAGGGTGCAGGCACAGGCTGTGGCGAGGGGACTGTGGTCTCGTAGGGAGACGACACTAACCCGATCCTTGCCTGGATGAGTGCAGTCATCCTGGGTGGTTGTGGCTGGGCAGAAGAGTAGATGCATCTGAGGTCAGGGGAGAGAGGGGGCGAGTAGACAGAAACGGGACAGGTCTTCGGATTTGGGGCTGTGCGTGAGGGGACATGGAGGCTGTCTGTAAAGGAGAGTGGAAAGGAGCGGTGATGTTGGGAGGTGCCAGCAACATGGGAGGGGCCGGGGACTTTGGTGAGAGGAGAGGATTGACCGCCTGGGGGCAGTATTTATTAGCACGGGCGCCTCTCATCTCCCAGCATAAGTGGAAACCCAAGTTCCTCCACCACTACCAGTCAGGACTGCCTAGCAGGCGGTGTCCTGGAGCAGAGTCAGGGTTCAGGTAAAGAGGTGGCGGGAGAAACGGAGGAGGAGCCCTGCCCTCAGTGCACTTGTAAGCCCAGCCCTCCGGAGGCTGAGGGAGGAGCGCTAGTTGGAGCCCTGACCCTGTCTCACAGTACAGATGGGCTGACGGAGCTCAGCGCAGAGGTCCTGGATTCATTCCCCAGTACTGAAAAAAGCCAGCCCAAGGGGAGTTGACTGGCTGGCCGCAGCACCAGCAGACTGCAGCAGCGTGGTAGCTGTGGGGCCCGTGACAGCAGAGCCTGGGACAGAGAGTTCCAAGTGGCTTCCCAGAGAAGCGGCAGCGGAGCAGAGGCTTCAGGGACAGGGCAGGTGGCCAGCTGATGGGTGTGCAAAGCTTGGGAGACAGCCAGCCTCAGGGGTCCCCTGGGGTGCTGCAGGTTGGCTGCGGTGTGGTAACAGGTGGAGTGGGAGCTAGGTGAGGCCCGTGGTGGGGGTGCGCATAGGCCAGCTGCAGGGGCCCTGCTGCTCAGCTCTCTGTGAACACCGGCTGCCTGCATGGGTGGCATCTTCTCTTGCACAGCTGTTAGGCCCAGTGGTGGGGAATTAAGGAAAATAATGTATCTGATGTTCTTTCTCAGTTTGTGCACAGTAGCAAGTCTCTTAAGTCATGTTAGCACTTCGTTCGTATTTGCATATTGTAAGTTCTCTTGCTCTTAGGATGGCTGTCATTGTCTTAGCAGATGAAGAAGTGTGTGCTTAAGCTTCAGTGACTTGGAACTTCTTTCTCCGCAGCTTCATGTTGCACTGGGCGGTTGTTTGTATTTGTTGATGTGCATGACATTCGTGGTCACTGTAACATCGGAGCCATAACTGGCTGAGTAAGAGATGAGACCTGTCTGCCCGCCCTTCCCTCTAGTGGGAACTTAGTTCACTGCTACTTGTTAGCAATTAAACTACTATGAGTCTTGATATGTTTTTTTCTTTTTCTCCTATTTTGTTTAGCTCATATATAAATGCTCAAGAAATAAAATTGGTGATGGAAATAATTAAACTTATTAAGGACAAAAAAAGAGAGATTAACTTCCGAAACATTGGAATAATAACCCATTACAAGGCTCAGAAGACGATGATTCAGAAGGATTTGGACAAAGAGTTTGATAGGAAAGGGTGAGGTATTTTTGCATATATTTGTATGTTTCTGTTGAATTAGAAAAGAGAGGGAAAGGAAACTGGACACAAGGTAGTGGTCAAAGACCGCAGGAAGAGATGGGGCAGCACAAGAAAGCTGGGACTCCAGCTCTCAGAGACTGGCTCCGGTGGGTCCTGGTCCCAGGTCCCAGGGACCAGCAAGCTGCCTCCAGGCAGGCATCGGGAAGTTAGCCCTGTGCTAGACAGTGAGGTTACCCGAAAACTCCCCAAGTGTTCTCCCCTCGGTTCTGTGATTGATGACATGAATTGTAATTCTTGCAAGATAGGTGAAGTCATTTTGAGAGCACTGTGTAGTACTTCATGTCTTTACGTGTAAGGTGTAGATGGTTTTTGTGTTCTTACCTGAACAGTAAGTTAATGATGCAGTATTAGAAATCTGTTACCTCAAAAGTTTGTTAACCCAGAAGTACACAGACAACCAGAATTAACTACCAAAAAGTAGAAAATCTAAACAGGGGTATGTAACAAGAGATGGGGTTGGTATTCAGACCTCACAGTAATAAAAAGCCTGAGCAGGCTTCCCTGATTTATTCTACCGAACACTAAAACAAGAATTAGCACCAGTCTCTTCAAAATAAAATGGGACCCCCGCCCCTGTTTGCTTTTAGTACTTAGCAGTTACATTCAGCTTTGGTTCCGAGCCATACACGCTTCTCTTCTTCATCAGTCTTGCTCCCCTGCCCAAGCATACATTCTGACTAGGTCTTAAGAGGATAATATTTACCCTCCTACCAAAGCAGGGGTAGGGATCGCCAGAAAACTGACAAGTGCGTAACTTACTCCTTCTGAACATAGATGCAGAAGTTCTAAACAAAAAGTTGTAGACTTAATTCGGCAGTGTAGCAAAAGGATTATACATCACGACCAAGTGAGATTTATCCGAGGGAAGCAAAGTTGGGTCAACATAGGAAAGTCAGTGTGATGCCCCACATTAATAGAGGAGGAGGAGGGCACCTGCTATGCAGTGGGTACAAAAAGGCGTCTGGTAGAGTCCAATATTCTTTCTTGGTAAAAATGCTGAGCAAACTAGCAATACAAAGGAGATTTCTTAACCTAATAAAAGGCATCCATGAAACCTCAAAGCTCTCATCATTCTTGATGGCAGCCCAGAAGCCTTTGGCCTAAGATCGTGAAAGAAGTTTGCTCTTACTGCTTCTGGTGCACATCAACTAGAGGTGTAGCCAGCGCAGTTAAGAAAAGGAATTGAAAAAAAGGTTGCGGGGGATGCTGGGGATTTAGCTCAGCCGCACAGCGCCTGCCTGGCAAGTGTGAGGTCGTGAGTTCGATTGCCGGTACCAGAAAAAAAAAAAAGAAAAAGAAAGAAAAGGAATTGAAGACAGAAGTAAAACAGTGTCTTCCTAGATGGCTTCGTCTACTTATAGAAGCCCTAACGGAGCCATGTGAAGAAGATGTTACTGCTAATAAATGAGCTTAGCAGAGTTCAGGATATGAGGTTGTATATTAAACATCCGCTGTTCATCTATTCACCTGCAGTGAACAATCTGAGAGAGAAATAAAGACAATTCTACTTACAGTAGCATCAAAAAGAATAAAATGCTTAGAAATAAACTTAGTCAGAGAAGTGTAAGGTTTGCACATGGAAAGCGATGAAACATGGCTGTCAGAAATTGAAAAACAAGGCGCTGGGGATTTAGCTCAGTGGCACAGTGCCTGCCTGGCAAGCGCAAGGTCATGAGTTCAATTCCTGGTACCAGAGGGAAAAAAAAACCACCAAAAAAAAAGAAATTGAAAACCACCCTGGGGAGTGAAGAGGCTCAGTGCCGTGAAGACGGCAGCGCTCCCCACAGTGACGGGCAGCGCAGGGTTGAAGGCTCCAGGTGCGTCTGCCTGGCCTCAGATTGAGTGGTAGTTTCTGAAAGATGACTCCAGAGGGGGAAATCCGCACACTGGATTGCATGAAGGTGAAAAAATGGTTCAGAGGACACAAAAAGAGTAGAAAGGACGGGATGTGGGCCAGGCTAGAGCACTTAACGGGGTGCGTGAGGCCATGGTTCTCTCCCTCAGCCCTGCGGAAGGGGAGGAAAGAAAGAGAGGGGAACAACCAACAAAACAGAGAACATACTATGCAAATCCTGTATCTGGGAAGACACTCCTATTAGAGCTCTTACAATTCAGTTTTTAAGAATGAGCAAGAGATTTAAATAGTTTGCAAAAGATACACAGGTGGCCAGTAAGCACATGGAAAGATGGTTAATATCACTTGTCATTAGGGAAGGGAAAATCAAAAGCACAATATACCAGCTCACAGCCACCAAGATGGTTATAATTAAACAGCAAGCGGGGATGATGTGGAAAAATTGGAGCCTGTATACATTGTGGTGAGGAGAGGAAATGGCAAGTTGCTATAGAAAACGCTGTGGTAATTCTTTCAAGATACTGAATGTAGAATTACTGTCTAGGTAGTTTCACTCTAGGTATATATCCAAAAGAATTGAAAAAAAAAAAAAAAAAAATATTGGGGCTGGGGATTTAGCTCAGCGGCAAAGCGCCTGCCTGGCAAGCGCAAGGTCGTGAGTTCGGTTCCTGGTACCGGAGAAAAACCAAAAAAAAAAAAAAAAAAAAAAAAAAAAAAAAAAAAGAAAAAAAAAGAAAAAATATTCATATAAAAACTTGCACAGGATTTCTTACAGCGATACGAGTCGTAGTAGCCATAAACTGGAAATCACCCAAATACCTACAAGTTGTAGATGGATAAATTGTGATATGTCCTCAGAAAAAAAATACTGCTACTTGCTACACAGTAGATGAGCCTTGGGTGTGTTAGTCTAAAAGAAGCCAGTCGTAAAGGAGCACATTGTATGGCTCCATCTGTGACATTTTAAATACAAGAAAACCTAGAGGTGCAATATAGATAGATGGTTGCCAGGGCATAGGAGAGAGAGCAGATTGATGCTAACTGTCAAGGTACCATGACAAAGGTTTAAAAATACTACCACTTTATATAAGGAAGTATATTTACAGGTGTTTTACTTTCTGAAGTAAACTTCTCTCTGTGTAAATAGACCGGCAGAGGTGGACACCGTAGATGCCTTCCAGGGTCGCCAGAAGGACTGCATCATTGTCACCTGCGTTAGAGCAAACACCACGCAGGGCTCGATCGGGTGAGGAGCTAGCCTTGCTGCTATTTCACTTGCTTTTAGTCTAAGATTAGGCCCATCAGCCATCATGGTTAATGTATTAATTTCTTTTTTATGAAACTTTTTTTTTTTTTAGACAGGGTCTCACCGTGCATTTCAGGCCAGCTGTGAGCTTACTTTGTAGCCCAGGCTGGTCTCAAACTCGCAGTGACCCTCCTGCCTCAGCCTCCTGAGTGCTGGGATTATGGGCTCTTTTATAAAACTTGTATAACGTGATGAAGGTTTCTTTGAAGTTGTGAAGTAGATCCATTGTTAGGTCTGCTTTTTTATTAACACATCTCCTGTCTTTAACAAAAGAGAGAGTAATTGGAAGAAGTTTATTTTGCCAGGGGCACTGCCTCACCTAGTACTGTGTGTGTCATAAAGTGGCTGCCTGTTATTTCTGTTCCCTGCTGTGCCTCCGTTTGTTCATCCTCACTGCTGTCAGTTTGCTTCCTGAAGATGCCAAGGGTTCCCTTGAGTCTCCCAAGGCCTGAGACTCTTGATGTGATTATTTGTTCCATCTCATGAGACCCGAATAGGATTGATAGGTTATTAGAAAATGGAATTATTCTAAAAGAAAAGAGCAGTTGAGGCGATCTTTCTCCATCCTTGGTATGGGGTGGTTATGGAGGCTGGTTATCACCAAATCACTTAATAAATAGTCTACTTTTTCCCAGCTAGTTTGAAGTTTTACATTTATTTTGTTTTTTGATTTATTGATACATTTGTCTGATGTTTGTATATTTCTGCTTTGTGTCCATGATATTTTAACATTCCAGATATAATTAAGAGTAATTGAACTGGTCTGTATGTAAGATTTATAAGGCATACTCTTTAAGTTTTCTAGTGTCTCATCCACGTCAGAATAGGAAATGAATGGATGTAATACTGAAGTGAAGCATCAGAGGTTTGGTTCAATTGCGATTTTAATGGGATTTGCTTCTGGGCCAGGAACTGGGGTGGGGCAGAGAGAGAAGCCCCTTGCGGATGGCAGGACGCGGAAGCAACACTCAAGACGCTGCTCAGTGCTGCCTGTGCTGTGTAAAGGGGCGTGCGGCACGGTTCTGTTCGGGGGAGAATTGATTCTCTTTCTGTTGCTAGGTTCCTGGCGAGTTTGCAGAGGTTGAACGTCACCATTACGCGTGCCAAATACAGCCTTTTCATCCTTGGACATCTGAGGACCCTGATGGTAGGTAGCTTCTTGGGGACCACAAGAAACTCCAGTGTGCTCATGGTTGCTATCCCTGGATTGAGTTCCATTTTTGTTTTCCATCGAAATTGAGACATATTTTGGAGTAGATCCATTGTTAGGTCTGCTTTTTTATTAACATCTCCTGTCTTTATTTAACAAAAGAGAGAGTAATTGGAAGAAGTGTATTTTGCCAGGGGCACTGCCTCAGCTAGTGCTGTGTGTGTCATAAAGTGACTTTTAAAGTAAGTTATGTCCTCCAGCAACTTTCTTCTTGGAGCTTTTGTATACCCGTACAACTGCTCACTTTCTCAGCCCGCAGCCCAAGTGTCTGCCCTGGGTTCTCATGGTGACCTTTTTCAAAAAATGACCTGTACCATTAGTGTTAAAAAAAACTGTAACCTCACACAGGTAAGCCGGTTAGAACAGCATGTTGATGTGGCTGCGATCGGTGCCGTCTGATGCCGGAGAGCGAGTAGGAGCACGCAGTGGTCGCGCTTGCCTCTTGTCTGTACCTGAGCCGCGGGGCCGCACAGGCGCTGCTGGGCAGAGGCGCACGGCTGTGCATCTTGGGTGGACAGACGGAGCTGCCAGTGGCAGGGCCGGTATGGCAGGGTGTAGCATCGACTGGTGTCTTGTCTGCAGTCATACCTTGGGGGGTTTTTTTAAGGAGTTACTTTTTGGTCATGGAAGGACAGAAGCTGACTCAGCAAATTTTGCCTCCCGCCGTCCCCCCCCCCCCTTGGTACCACCAGGGGCGTCCAAGTACACCTGTCTCCCATGACCCTTCTCTTGCCTCCATCTACCAAGCTTTTGTGGCTTGTGCACCTTGTAAAAGAAGTTTCAAGTTATATGCCCTTTATTTGTAAGTTGATATGAAAAAACTTTTTTCATAAATTTAAGTATTGCTGAGGATTGTGTTTCTAATATATTATAAATTCTGACATTTTAAAATAAAGAGTGGGGATGGAGTAGTTGCCTAGCATGAGGCCCGAGGTTCTGTTTCTAGCACTGGGAAAGAATGGAAGGAAGGAGGAGGGATAAAGCAATTACATGGGAACCTCTTGCATCGCTCTTGTATATGCCAGTGGAACGGGAAGATAGCAGTGTTACTCCTTCTCCTCTTTGGAACTCTGTTTCCATCCGTACTTGCGCAGTGTTCATCTGTTTTTATATTTATAAGTAGATACCTTTTTACTAATCTCATCATTATGCTGCTTTGCCATAAAAATTTATATGTAAATTGAAAGTTTAAAAGCCATTTTTCATAGGAGAAATGAATGGAACCTTTCTTTGCAAGTTCCTTTGGGTGTGTATCTCAGAGGATTTTTAAAATTTTTTTGTTGTTGTTGTTTTCCGGGACCGGGAATCAAAGGATTTTTTTTTAGTTTTTGTGTGACCATAGGTGCTGGATGTTCAGTGATTTTTCAGTCAGATGACCTATTACAATTGTTACTGTATAGTTGAGCAGAATAGTGTGACTGTCTGACAGGTTTTGACCCAGTTAAACTGGCAAAGGTAAACCTGCTGCAGACAAGTCTCGTCCTGATCCTTTGACGAAGGGCCTCCGTGGACAGCACTGCTGTTGGCAGCCAGGCGCCTCACATGTCCTGGAGTGCGCCTTGGGGTAAGACTTGGAATGGGGGAGAGTTGTCTCGAACTTGAAGGACAGATGGAGGAGGCGAGACAGCCCAGCTGGAGACTGGAAGTGGGGTACACGCATTTGCAGAGCTCTGAGCTCCAGTTGGTGACACAGGCGGCGTCCTCACTGTGAAGGGCAGCACTGCCGCGGGCACTCACCCCACAGGTGTGAGACTGGCTTTCCTCTCCCCAGCACCACGGAAGCAGCAGGCCACAGGACAGAAAGCCCCAGCTTACCAACTCTGCTGGTTCTAGGTTTCCTTTTCTTTTTGATTCCTTAGCTCAGTTTTCCCTGTGAAAACGGCAGAGATTATTAAAGCACTTGGTTTCCTCTGAGAAGCCAAAATTGAGAAGTCTTTTCTCAGGAACTGTTGCTGTGACCTTAGGATTGGGTTAAATGCCAAGTTCAGGTGTAGTAGATTCAGAAATAGCAAAGCCGTCTACCTCATGTGTGTGTCAGCCACCAGCCAAGCTCTCTGGGGCCTCCGAGGGTGAAGGGAACTGAGCGCAGGCCTGGTGCTGCTCATGGGGCTGTATTCCAATTTTATAAATGAGGAAGCAGGCTCACAGAGGTCAAGTCATGACCCAGGAGGAGTCATTTCCCAGCAAGGAAATACTGTGCAGCCTCACCTGCATCCAGCCCACCTTTGTAAATAGTGTAGGAGCCTGCGTGAGGGAAGCTGTCCACTTCTTTTCCTTCCCATCCTTTGGGTTTTTTCTCCATTTTTTGCTCATTCTTTGTTCTTTCTGAAGAAATGCAAGTTTTAGTGGTTGTAAAGCAGCCGGTAACTACTGGGGGAACTGCAGGGAAGAGAGGAGAAATTCACTGGTTTTTTACCTCCAGACGTGTTTTTCAATTCTTAAGGTCCTCTAGAAAAGAAACAAAGTGGGGTGATACCTTTACATGCTGTTTCAGGGGATTAGGGTATTCTGACATCTCTCTCGATAGGGCCATGTGCTGAGAAGCTGGCCTCTGAAGCCACGTCTTCTGTTGGAGCCCGAAGGCCGCAGCCCTGCCGAGGAGGACACACAGCGCTCCAGACACGCAGCCCCTGTGCAGTAGCCACAGGAGTGCGGGGCCATTGTGCACTCGGAACAGGGCTGGCGCTGCTGAGGAACTGAATTTTTTATTTTAATTAATGGAAATTTATTTATTTTTTGTTGGTTTGTTTCAGTACCAGGAATCAAACTCATGACCTTAGGCTTGCCAGTCAGGCGCTTATGCCACTGAGCTACATCCCCGGCCCAATTAATAGAAATGTAGACCGGAAACTTTTGGCAACTCTTGTAAATCTGCAGGACAGCTTTTTACCAGGTAGCGCTGAGTAGCAGAGCTGAGAAGGGCCGGCCCTCCCCATAGCCGTGGCCAGCACTGATGTTCAGCAATGTGGATTTATCATTCTGTACTACAGCGTATTTTTTCCTTTCAGTTTTGTCTGAGAAGTAGTGTCTAATCATGAAAGTTTACGTACTGTTTGTTCAGAAATGGAAGCTATAGCCCTGTGCCTACCGGGTGTATTTCTTTGGTATATAATTGTTTCTTCCTTCTCTTGGTTTGAAGGAAAACCAGCACTGGAACGAACTGATTCAGGATGCTCAGAAGCGCGGGGCTATCGTTAAGACCTGTGACAAAAACTACAGACATGACGCTATGAAGATCCTGAAGCTTAAGCCCATGCTGCAGCGCAGCCTGACCCACCCCCCCACCGCCACCCCTGAGGTGCCCAGGCCCCCGGGCGGTCTGCCCAGCAGCAGGCTGGACAGCGGGCTCGCCAGGACGTCCTTCGCTCCTTCTCTGTACCACAGCCCCTCCGACTCCAGTGACGCTGCTACCACTGTGACTGCAAGGGACCCTGAAAGGCCACCTCTGCAAGACCGACTTCGAGACCCACGACTGCTCAGGAGATTCGAAGCGGAAGCCAAGGCGGGGACATTCCTCGGGGATCCGCAAGCCCTGAGCCCCCAGTGTTCTGCAGCAACGCCTCCCTGGGCAGAGCTGGGCTTTTCTGTGACTCACCAGGACATGAGCGGTGCCCTGCAGCCGTCTGCTGCTAACATCACCCCTCCGAGCCACCACAGACCTCTGGCACAGGGTGAGCCTGCTGCTGCTGGCACTGACACATCTGGGAATAGAAGGAAAGGTGGTGACCCGGAGGGCAGGCGAGGTCACAGGAGAGAGGCTTGGGGTCTCAGTGAGGGTGAGCAGGAGAACTGCGGCTGTGTGACTTACCACTCAAAGAGGGACTCTGCCTGGGACTGCAGGAGACCGGAGGAGGACAGCAGTTCCAAGAAGAGAAAGCTTTGGCAGTAAAGCCACGTGAGGGGACTGCCAGCCACGGGCACTTTATGAGCTTGAGGTGACCAGTGACGAGGACCATCCCGATGAGGTGATTAGTTTTTTCCTTTAAGGAGCGTGTGTGCCACTGGCAGACACAGAAGTACGTCCCGATGCCGAGCCTTCTGGTCACCTTGAGTAGATTTTGCCAGTTGCACATGTTTTCTGAGGGCATTTGAGCATCTGTAATAATGTCCTTGAAATCGTTACTCCTGTTCTCTGAATGTTGAGCTTTAGTTCTTCTGTAGAGAAGGGGGTTGGTCTGGAGTGAGTGTTGTAAAAGTTGCAGTGTATATTTGTATAGCAAATAACAAAACCCTTTTAAAGTTTAATCTAGCAGACCACTTTTCCTTGCTTAAAATGTTCATCATTTTTTAACAGCAAACTTTGTATTAAAAGTGAGAGGAAGGCAGGTCCTTTTGACCATTGTTACGGGGACAGGTTTCTCTAACAGCCTAGGTCATGTGGGATAAACTGAGTTAGTGCGGCTGGCTCAGGGGCTCTCAGCTGTGTTTAGAGACGACAGCCAGGGCCTCGTGGGGACCTCGGGAAGTGCAGTCATGGGAGGTGAGGTGCCGGCAGCCGCGCTCTTCAGTGAGGCACCTGGACACAGGCCTTTGAGTCTGCGTCAGGTACGCACATAGTTCTCTGAAATTCTCACTCCTCTTGAAGTAGACGAATTCTTGACCTGTTGAGGCTCTGAGAGTTACAGCAAAGCCTGACACTCCCCCAGCATTCCGACCACCAGGCCGCTCTGGGACCACTGGGGCAGGCCCACGAGAGCATTTCTGGTAGGAAAGGTCCACTCCGAGAAGGAAAGTCCCAGAGTAAGAGTTGAGGAGGAGGAAGGGAGCCGACAGATGTCCCACTGTCCTCAGGGCTGAGGAGGCTCAGGACGGAGGGGCCACGTGACTTGGTCCAGGAATCCAGGCGTCCACACAGAAGGCGCCTGAGCGTGTGACTGACTGGACAGACGACCATATGACAACTTGGGGCTTGCAGTGAATGCTGCGGAGCCTGCCCACTCATTTGAGGCAGAAAGACACGTTCCCAAGGTGAATATGCACTATCTGAAATGGCTTTTCTCATTTGCTTTCTCAAGCAAAAAGTTCGGTGTAGAAATGCTCTTGGCACAGGGTGTACAGAGCGTTGTACAGCCAGCCCTGGCTGCCCGGTTTCCACGGCTCCGTTACCCACTGATGCCTGCACGTCTGCCTTGTGTCAGCTGCACACCTTGAGACCAGGGTGCGAGGGGGGCCTCCTCAGAGCCGACGCCTGCCCCCCGTGTGTGGGTGCAGTCTGTCCCAGGCTGCGCGCTGAGGGAGCCCAGGGTGCGGTGGGGTAAACCCCGCGCTCTCTGCTCCATGCTTCCTCCTTGTACCTTTGCCAAGAGACCTCCTTGTTACCGCAAGTTTCCTTTCCTGTTCTCTTGGCAGAGTGCTTGGTTTAGCAGAGGCTTGTGGGTAAGTGGAGAGTCCAGGTAGCTCAGGGAGGCGTGGGCGGAGCCGAGAGCCAGACGTCTCCCTCTGCGCCTGTGCTGATACTCACGTGTGAGTGCGGAAGGGCTCCACTGGAGTGCAGAGATCTCAGCTTCCTCTCCAGTGAGGAGACCTTGTTCTCAGGTTGTGTTCATCTGTTGGGCCACTGCTCACTGGCTGGTTTATGCCAAAAGCAGCGGGAGAACTGCATTGTCCCTTTCTCCCACTTTTTGGTGCCGGTGGTGGAGCCCAGCGCCTCCTGCGCGCTAGGTTAGCGCTCCACCCCATCCCGTGTCCTCCCTCTAAGCGTACAAGCCTCAGCCCAGCGACAGCCTCTCTCAGGATACAGTTGCACCCAGCATGAAGTTTGAAGCGTATTTATTGTAGTGGGTAGGTGTAGTTGCAGGGAGCTGCGTGTCAACTGTGGCCTTCGCTGACGTGGCTGTCACAGCGCGCACTGCTGAGTGGGGGTCAGTCTGTAGGGTGGTGAGAGACCCCTCCCCGCTTGCCGTGGCATCGAGACAAAGTGCCCTTCTTTTGGTGTTAGCTACTCCAGCGGGAATACGACATATCCTACTTCAGAACTTGATTTGCTTCTTTGTACATAATTTTCCTTGGATTTAATGTGCACAATTTGTTTATATGTTTTTGTGAATTATCGGGAGCAAATTTGATAACACATGTGAATAACCTGTAAATAAATTTCTAACAAATGTGTACTAAACTATTTTCTAAAATTAGCTGTGCGGATCGCCAGTTTCTTGCTATAGCTTTCACAATGCTATGGATTCATAGCTGGAGTTTGGTGAATAGTAGCCCTGTTACCTGTTTAAAACCTAAATTTTAAGAGCCGATGACAATCAAAAATAGAAATAAAACACTGAGATGGGTTGGAAGTTACATGTGACTGAGTTAAGACCTCTGTTACGCCCTGTTCCCCAGTGGGCATTTGTCTTTCTGGTGTGAGTGAGCTCAGGCTGCTTCCAGCTCCTGCTGGAGCCCTGCTGGTGTGACGAGGGGCATCGTGGCCAGCACTGGCCTTCCGTGTGTGTCACAGAGGGGTGTGCAGAGCCACCAGCTCACCTTCAGCCGGGGAGCGTGAGGGAGGAGGGACAGGAGAGCAGAGCAGTGGCCGTGCCTGTGATCGGAGCTCCCAGGAACACGGGAGCCACAGGCTGTAAGTGGCCGTGGCCTGGGTGACTACTGGGAGGGGCCCCCATTCTGTGAAAGCAGGAGCTGCGGGCGGGAGGCTGCGGGTCAGCCCTCTTGCTTTGCCTTTGGGAGCGCTTGACCTCAGCCTCGGGGGCCTCTCCTGTGCCAGCGCGGCTGCCACATTCAAGGGTGCAGCACAAATCATGCAGGACAGCCCGGTGGCGCGCGGGACGAGGGGACAATAAATCTGCCAAATGGCCCAACAGAGAGGAGAGCTGTGACGGCCACCTCCTTTGTGCAGTTTGTTACTGCAGCTGCTGTAGGAACGTTGGTAAAGTCACCAGAGTCCCGACTGATCCACCCGCACAGGTGCCCCCACCGCCTGGATTTCACCGTTCATTGTGGAATAAATAATTCAAGGAGGAAACTGAAATTTAGCTTCAGCTAATAGAATTTATAGTGGTGTGCAGCAGTTTGGGTGCACCAGGGATCCCTTCCACCTCTTAGAAGGCCTGAGTTATCATCGCCCTGTGCTGCACACAGGCATTCATTTGCCAAGCCCGACGCGTGACGGTGCCACGGACCCTGGATCTGAGGCTGTGGGCAGGAGACGCTCCTCCTCGGGGCCTTCATCGGCACAGCTCCGCTCTGGTGACAGCGGGGCACGGCGGCCTTTGTAGGCCACGCTGCTGCAGGTAGTTGAGCGCCTGGGAGTTCATGGCCCACAGCAAAAGCTTCTGATGCCTGGGCTTCCCCTAGGAATTCGTCACTTTACGGGGCGGGGACACAGCCCTCCCCTCCCGATTCGGTTCACTCCCAGGTGATGCCGCAGGCAGCCAGCAGCAGCCCAGAGCGCTCGGGGTGCTGCCTCGGGGTACCTGGGACAGGGCCCACGGGGCAGAGCCCTCTGGGCATCTTCACTTCTGTCCCGAAGGGAGGTTCTCGAAGGAAAGCAGACCGCTCCGTGATTCCGGACGAGCCAGAAGGGGAGGTGGGGGCTGCCCGGGTCTGGGAGGACTTGCGTGAGCGGGAGAATACAGGCGGAGGCAGGCAGGACGCAGCCCACGACATTTCTGTGTTCAGTGCTGCAGTTCTGGGTTGGAGAGTTTCCACCTGGTTCTTTATACCCGTTTCTTAGCTACCAAGAATTTTTTTTCCTTTTATTTCAAGAATTTTTACCTTTTCATGGTTAACAATTTCCTGGTTATGGGGGGAGCCCTATGCTAAAAGTGTTAAGAAAAGTCCTAACATTCACCAGTGGTAACAGTAGTTAGGTAATAATGTTTAAAAATATATATTATTTTTTTCCCAGAGCAACTTCAGGTTCACAACAAATGGAGCAGAAAGTGCAGATTTCTCGTATCACCTCTGCCCCCTTACGGTGGTCCCCTCATTCCTCACAAGGGACGAGCCACAGTCATCCAGGGGCCAGCGGGCTCGTGAGGGTTACTCTTGGACACATGGGTATGATGTGTCCAGCGTATCGTACGGAGCACTTCCCACTGCCCTGAACACCTGCCGTGCTCTACCTATTCTAAGTTTTTTGTATTTTGTATTTTTTGAAACAGGACCTCACTGTGTACTGTAGGCTGGCCTTGAACTCACTATGTAGCCCAGGCTGGCCTCAAACTCACTGTGATCCTCCTGCCTCAGCCTCCTGAGTGCTGGGGTTATAGGTGTGTGCCACCATGGTTGGCTCTAAGTAATTTTTTTTTCTTTTTCTTTTTTTTGGCACCAGGAATCAAACTTAAGACCTCTCATTTGCCAGGCAGGCACTTGTGCGGCCGAGCTGTATCCCCGGCCCTTAAGTATTTTATTTGTATATTTTTTGTTGTTGTTTTGAGACAGGGTCTGGTTAAGTAGGTCAGGCTGACCCTAAACTCACTGTGTAACCCAGACTGAGCTCTAACTTACTGTGATCCTCCTGGCTCAGCCTCCCTAGTACTGGGACTACAGATGTGCACCACCACCCCTAGCTTGTATACTTACCTTTTATGTTTCACAGTTTTAATTTTTACAGAGAAGGTGAATTATATTTGTAATAAAAATAATTTTACAGAAGACACACTACTTATTTAGCCGGTCTCTTAAAAAACCAAAACCTGTGTTCACAGACTTGATCCTGCCCGGTGGTACTGATTGCCCACAGTGGGAGGCGAGGGTGGCTTAGAATTCTGGCAAGGCCAGGCTAACTGTCCCAGGTCCCCACGAGCCCAGGACACCGTTCCTGAACCTCGAGCCCCCAGGCCAGATGGGAGCTCAGGAAAGAGTTTGGGTGGCTGGAGGACAACTGCGTGAGTGCGTGCATGTGTGTGTGGCTGTATGTGTACGTGTGTGTGTGTGACTGTGTGCCCCATGTGGCGGGTGATACCCCACAGCAGGGGGATGACGGTGAAAGGCCCATGCTGCTTGGGTGGCTGCAGACGATTGACCCGGACCCCTGTAGGGCAGGGGGACCTCGGCCAGCATCCCCGCTTTTTGGGGTGTGAAGGACAAAGGCGCCAACACACGTGGTGTGCATTGGCCAGGTCCCAGGACATTGCTCAGCCGAGGATCTGCTGGGTTCTGCTTCCTGCTCCCCAGCTGTCACTCCTTGCGGGCTTGGCCACCGTCACTGCCACCAGCACCGTCCCGGAGCCCTGCCTGAAGCTGGCACCATCTCTAATCCCTGCTGGACAGAGTGTGTCCTCCACACACACGGGTGGTCCTGTTTCAAACCATTTTAAACACGCAGGACAGCAAGAGCGTAAGGGACACCTCTGCCCACTGCACCCTTTCCCTTAGATCCTGGATACAGTTAGGGTGACCCTCTCTCCCCCAGAAGGGACACCAACCTGAGACCCGGGGGCGTGGATCTGACAGTGCCTGGGGACCCTGTGGTTGTCACCCTTGAAGAACGATGTCACCCTGGAGAACACCCTGCAGTGACAGTTGTCCTGTCCTGAAGGCCGGCAGTGCCAGCCGAGAGCACCCCACACGGATGGCGGGCTCCCAGCCTGTCCCGGCGTCGCTGTCTCGCTCCCGGGTGATGGCTCCTGGGCCAGCTTTCTTGTGTCTCTGTGCTGGGTTTTCTCCAGACCGCACCCGTGGTGTGGAATTGCGAGCCTTGGGGCACAAGCCTATCACACCAGCCGTGACTCTGAGGCCGGACCCTCACCTGGCACCCCATGTCCCTGCCTGACCAGTGGTCACTCTGTGGGCCGCAGAACAGTGATTTCCTGACTAGCTGTCTCCTGGTCACAGGACTCAGCTCCTTGGACCGGGGCTCTGCCTGTCCACTTCCACCTTCCACCTGCGCAGCAACTTTAGACAATTATTTATTTAAAAAATACTAGCCTTGGCTGGCCCAGAGTAATGGTGCGTCTCTCAGGCTTCGGCATGACATGTCAGCACATGTATACAGTGGGCAAAGATCAGATCTGGGGAAGCGGTGTATGTATCGCTTCAGACAGTTAGCATGTCTTCCTTTGGGGAAACTTCCAGAAATCTTCTCTACGAGTGATTTTGAAATAGTCCTTTAAATCGTTGTCAGCCGTGCTCGCTCAGCTGTGCTATGGAACCTGAGAAGTTATTCCTCCTGCCCTCCTGCACCCTGAGCCGCCAGTTGAGCTCCCCTGGCCCCACGGCCCTCCCCCATGGGCCCTGAGTGGACAAGGGGTGAGTTCTAATTTTTGCCATTATAATAGACCGAGATAATTTGAGCTAGATTTTCCTTTTCAGTAGGATGTACTGGGGGTTGAACCCAGGGCCTTGTATTATGCTAGGCAAGTATTCTACCACTGAGCTGCTGTCCTCCTTTGAGACAGTCTCACTTAGTGGCCCTGAACTTGAGATCCTCCTGCCTCAGCCTCCCAAGTAGCTGGGATTACAGGCACGGGCCGCCATGCACAGGCCTTCCTGGGCCGTGTGTGTGTGTGTGTGTGTGTGTCTGTGTGTGTGTGTGTGTCTGTGTGATATTGAGCACTGATCCCAAGTCTCTCACACTGAGCTACATCTCCAGCTCTTTTTTTATGTTTTAAAATCTTGAGATGAGGGCTCATTAAGTCCCTAAATTGCCAGACTGGACTTGAACTTGCAATCCCCCTGCCTCAGCCTTCTAGAGTGCTGGGAAAACAGGCATGTGCCACCATGCTGGCTCCTCCTGGGCCTTTCTTAACACAACTGAGGACCTCATTGGTCTTCTTTGGGCCCGAGGGACATGTCCCCCAGAGCCTGCACCCCATTTAGGCCACATGCAAGGATCTGAGGACCCTCAGACCACCCCACAAGGAGCAGTCCAAGCTTCATTTGAATCTTGCGTCTCAGGTGTGCACAGGGCTCCCTGTCATATATGGGCTGCCGTGTGTCCAACAGTATGACATGTGGCACTTTAAATACATGGACATGTGGTGCTTGGGTTCCGTCTCTCTCCCCACGCCTGGAAGTGTGGGGCACCCTCCCAGCTGGCCCTCAGGCTCCAAGTCACCCTACAGACAAAGTGTGCAACCCGCTGTGCCCGGCATTGGGCCTGGCTGTGGGGGACCCCAGGCGCTCCTCCACTGAGTCTCAGGCCTCTGTCACCCCAGGGGCCCTGCAGTGTGAGGCCTCGGTGTGGGGAGCAAGGGGGTACTGGGGAAACAGCGGGGGCATGTTGGCCCTGTCCGCGGCAGACACCGTTTCTAAGCTCTGCAGATTAACTCATTCACACCTTGACACACCCGGAGACGTCTCATTTCCCAGAGAGAAGGAGGAAGCACAAAGTGACCGAGTAGCTGGTGCAAAATCACGCAGCAGGTGGGTGGTGGAGGACAGCATCACACGAGCTGTGATGCCAGAGCCAGCGCCCTTTGCCACCTGATGGGCCTTTGCAGCCGCCCTTCCTGCAGGGCAGCCGAGTGAGGCAGCAGCTCCCAGACTCCAGCCCTGCTGGCCCTGGCTGGGTCCCAAGGGCTCCTGCTCAGCTAGCCACAGAGCGTCCTGTGGTCAGAAGCCACCTGGGGCACGACGCAGCAGGTCCCCAACTGGCTGGTTGTCTGCAGGACAGCACGCTCTCCC
>NW_004955513.1:1709656-1713005 GCF_000276665.1 Chinchilla lanigera | reverse complement strand
GGTGGGCCGGGCAAAATTATGCAAGCGTGAGGACTGGATTTCTTTTTTATTGCCAAAGACCGCCTTTGAAATTCTGAGCGCAGTGCTGCATTTTGTATATCAGGCTAAAATAAAAGAAAGGCAGAGGTGGACGGATGTCCAGCTCAGTGTGGCCGGCGAGGACCAGGAGGGTTTGCTTTCTGGATCCTGCTTCTCCCTGGCTGTGACCCAGGTGACTCACTCTGGGGCCCAGTGTTCTTGCTTTGTCCCCTTCCTCTTGAAGGAGTGGGTGTGCGTGCGGGGCACCAGGGCTGGTACATGGCAGGCCAGGCAGGGACATCTGGGCTGAGGGCAGCACCCAGGCAGCATGTGGGTCCAACTCTTCCAACCACCCTGGCTGGGTGATGGGCTGTGACTCCTGGCTTTGCAGTCTCTCCTTGCCTCTAGCTGTCCTGACATGCGCCTCTGGGTCCCGTGAACCTTTAGCTACTCTCTCCTTTGATAATTAAATTACCCAGTCATTTGCGGGGGTGGAGGTTGTAGCTCAGATTCCTGGCAGGACACATTTGGCATCCAGTGTGTGCAGCTGTAAAATGGGTGTCTCAACAGAGCCCGCTTTCCCAGTCACGGTGGTACACACCTATAATCCCAGCACTAGGGAGGCTGAGGCAGGAGGATTGAGTTGAAGGCCAACCTGGGCTATATAGTGAGTTCAAAACCAGCCTGGACTACATAGTGAGTCCCTGTCTCAAAAACCAAAAAACCACAAACAAACCAACAGACAGAGCCACTTCTTAGTGTCAGGGTGAGGCTCCTTAAAATAACATCCATCAGTACGGCTCTATAGGAGTCAGTTCTCATGTTCTGTAGCACAGTGTGACTGTGGTTGGTAAGTCATTATTTATTTAGGGTTTATTTTTGAGTCAAGATCGCACTTTAGAGTTCAGGCTGGCCTTGAACTCTCCATGTAGCTATCCTCCTGCCTCAGCTTCCTGATTTCTGGGGTTACCCGCATGTGCTAGCGCACCTGGCTTATAATTTATACTATACTTCAAAACAGCTATAAGAGAGGATTTTGAATGTTCCTAACACGAGGAAATGATAAATGTTTGATGTGATAAATATACCAGTTACCCTGATCTGCTCATTGCATAGTATATACATGTATCAAAATATCACACTCGAGCCCTCCAAAAATATGAAAAAACAATTTTAAAAAACAAGAAATGTCAATCCTCAGCACAGAAGTACCCTTCAAATGCTGAGATGGAAGGGTGGGGCAATGTCTGTGCGTGGGTTTTGTTTTATGGAAAAGTGCTAGAAATATCTATCAGAAAGTATGAACAGTTATGAGCTCTGGATGAAGAACTGAGGATAATTTTAATTTAAAAATTATGATGACTTTGTTTTCTGTACGTTCTAACTTGCTTTCTTCTGATTTGTGTTTTTAAAAGGTCAATAAATCAGAAAGCTTTTCTTCTACTCTTCGGGCCCGAGATGTGCAGGACAGACTGGGGTCCCTTGGGAGAGGGGGGACCTGGTGTCAGGGAGCTAGAGGGGGGCTCGTCCTGCCCAGGTCACCCCAGCCTGCCACAAGACGCCGCAGCTGCTCCCTGGGTGCCCATAAATGCCTCCTAACTGTAAGGCACGGCAGGCAGGCAGGAACGGCTGACGCAGCAGCCCCGTTTATTTAGGGGGCTGAGGGCGCAGCAGGGCAGGGCAGGCGGGGCAGGGGCGGGCGGGGGAGGACCACCCTCCAGCGAGGTCCTGGGCTCCTTGCTTGGCCTGGCTGACAGGGAGGGGCAGGGCCGGGGGCAGGTGGCAGTGGGTGGGCATCTGCCCGCCTGCCAGCCCACCCACCTAGGGCTGCCGAGGCTTCAGCCTGCTCCTGCCTCTTAGCAGTGGTGACTTCAGGCCTCTCCGAGCTTCCGTTTACCCCTCTGCAAAATGGGCATGTCTATCTCTTCCTCCAAAGGCCGTGATCTCAACCCGGGGCAATTTTGCACCCAACTTGCCTATGCCAGGGGCAAATGCGCAGGATGAACCTCAGTCCTGCTGCAAAGAATTCCCCGACCCTCCGTGTCCATGGCGCCAAGGCTAAAGACCGTCCCAGGGTGACAGGCGGGGGCGGTGTCTGACGGCTGTGAAATGGGGTCTTCTCCGCACCCTTGGGAACCAGATGCCGGACGGGCGCTGCGGGGGCCGAGGGCCGGCTGCTCTGTCTTCTTGCTCCAGCAACCTTCCTTTCTCCTTCTCCTGCGCTCTGGAACATGTCAGAGTTTTCCAAATGGCCGCTGGCAGCTCTCCCGACACCCTCCGGCCAAGGTCGCGGCCTGAGCTGTGTCCTTGGGGACCGGGGCTGCCAGGCTGATTTACAGCACACTCGCCGCCCCGAGCTGGCGCAGGCTGGTCCGGGGATGCTGACACAGCAGGGCTGGGAGGGAGGCCAGGCGGCAAGGGGCAGGCGCCGGCGGGGTCCCTGTCCGCCCAGGCCCTCCAAGCGTCCCGGGCACGCAGCCGCGGTGACTCAGAGGGGCACGGGGTGGCGGGAGTGGCTGGGATGGCCCACCCTCTGCCTGCCCTGCTGGTGGGGCTTTCCCCCCTGCAACCCCGTCCCCCTGAGCTGCCCGCTAGCCTCAAGACAGCAGCCCTGCCTCCATGGCCAGCTGAAGCGGCGAGGTGAGGAAGAAGGTCCAGACCAGGGGATCCACTCCCCAAGGGGCCCGGAGGGGTGTCCTGTCTCACTGGGTGCTCGGGGGCCCGCTAAGCGGGGCTCTCCGAGGAAGAAGGTGAGGATGGAGCCAAGGAACTCGGGGGACCGCACAGAAGGTTCTTCTTGGGGCTCGAGAGTAGGGCCCCCCCCGCCCCGTCCCAGGGGTCAGATCCGACAGTAGCCAGCAGGGGGCGCCCTGGGGCCTCACATCACATCCGTCCAGCCCTGGCTCGCTGCTTCCCAAGGCCGTGTTAGGTCCAGCTGTGTTTTGCAGACTTGGGAGAGGGATCAGGGCCATGCTTCCCTGCCTGGGGAGTGTGGCCCAGCTGGCACTAGCCAGAGCAAGGGGGCGCCGGCAGGAGCGCCGGGGGTAATTAGGGGCCAGGCCGGCGCACCTGGGGTTTCTCCAGCCGGCAGGAGGCTCAGGTAGCAGCTGGGCGTTCTGAGGGAGCCGATGTTGGGTTTGGGGCTCCAAGCCCACAGGTCTGTGACCATGCCCACCCTGGATCCCCACGGACACAGATTACAGATCTGTGTGTGGGGCTCGGGCCCCTCGAGAAGTCTCCCGGAGTCACTGCCCTGGGCTTCTGGAGCAAAACAAGCGAAATACGGCCACACTCTGGGCTTGGAGGGGGATGGGAAGGAGATGCGCTCTCG
>NW_004955513.1:1700684-1708547 GCF_000276665.1 Chinchilla lanigera | reverse complement strand
GCCGTCGTCGGCCGGGTCGCAGCGCGGCTGCTCGCAGCGCAGGCCGGTGTAGCCGCGCGGGCAGGCGCAGCGCTGGTTCTGCAGGCACGTGCCCCCGTTCAGGCACAGCAGCTGGTCGTCGTCGCACACGTTGGCTGCGGGCGAAGGGGCGGTGAGCGGGGGCGGCCGCGGCCTCCCCGCCCCTCTCCTCCGCCGCCCTTCCGCGGGGCCTCCGCTTCCTCCCGCGGCTCCCTCCAGCCGGGGAGGTGGCGGGGTGGGAGGGTCTCCGGCCGCCTCCCTGGGCGCGGACCCCGCCCACCCCTCACTAGGCCCCGCCCACAGGCGACCCCGCCCCACCGCAGAGCCCCGCCTCTGCCCAGCCATCCCGAGCCCCGCCTCTGCAACAAGGCCCCGCCCACCCCGGCCCCGCCCACCCCGGCCCGCCGGCACTCACGGTAGCAGCCCTGGCGCCAGTAGTGCGTGGGCAAGCAGTCGTCGCACTTGGGCCCCATCGCGCCCTCGCGGCACTCGCAGAAGCCAGTCTCATTGCACCGGTCGTGCACGGAGCCGATCTGGTTGCAGTTACACTCTGGGCGGACACCGGCACGGGCGCGGTCAGGGGCCCCCCGCCTGGCTCCGCGTCCCCCAGCCCGGTGCTCCCCAAGCCGCGTCTGCGGAGCAGGGGAGCACCGGGGTCCAGATCTCGGGGGCGGACTCTCCTGGGCCTTAGCACGGTGTGCCCTGCGCTGTCCCTGCGCCCCCTGGTTAACTGGTGGGGCCGGCGACGCTTCCTGGCCCTCCCTCCCTGAGAGCAGGGCCCGGCAGGTGGCCGGCGCCTCATGGGGCCAGCAGGCATCTGTCCAGGAGGCCCCGCGGTGCGCGGCGCCCCCTCCGTCCCTAGGGCTCCTCCCAACCCCCCTCCCTTAAGCGCCGGGCCGGGCCCGCCGTCCCTGCCCCTGGAGACGAGAGAAGGGGCTCCTGTAATCGGATCCAGAGGCCGCGCCGTGGCCCTGCAGCTGGCCCCTGTGCTTGGCAGCGCGATTGTTTTGATCACTTTAGCCCTGATGGAATTATCTGAAGGCCGCGGCGGACTGAGGCCAACGGCTCGGCTCTGCAGGGGGCGGGGCTGCGCCTGTGGGGGTGGGGTCCTCAGGACCTGGCCCCTGGGGAGACAGGCTGGGGGTGCCCGGGCTACCCCTCTAGTCTGGAGGGCGCTGGTCAGGGGTGATGCACTTGGCCTGTGGCGACTGGCTGTGGCCCTCTAGGCCCAGGACTTCAAGGGACTTCCTTCCCTAGCCCTCATCAGGGAGCAGGGCAGTGAGGAAAGTGGGCCAGGTGCCCACTGCTGCCTAAGCCCGGCCCCTACTTAGAAAGCATTTGCAGGCACCGTCAGCAACAAAGGAGCATTGGAAACCTTCCACCTAAGCCAGCATGATATCGCATGCCTGTCATCCCAGCCCTGGGGAGGCTGAGGCAGGAGGATCCCTGAGAGTTTGAGACTAGCCTGAGCTACATAGTGAGTTCAAGGACAGCCTGAACAACACAGTGAGATGCTGTCTCAAAAACAAAACAAAACAAAATGGAGAACCTTTCACTGCATGGAGCCACCTCCTGATTTTCCAGTGGGGAGCCCTGGGGGCCAGGCAGACCCGAGAACCCAGCCTGCCCCTGCACTCGCCCCTGCTTACCAATGCAGACGTTCTCGTCATCCAGCTCGGCTGAGCCGTTGCGGTAGTAGCCCAGGCGGCAGTGCTGGCAGTGCTGGCCACGCGTGTTGTGCTTGCAGCTGACGCAGGTCACCACATTCAGGAAGTCGATGTAGCTGCAGCGGTTGGAGTGACCATAGCACTCGCAGTCTGGGCCAGCCAAGTGGGAGAAACGCCAATGGTCAGGGGCACCGGGGGAGACTGAGGCACCAGGAGAGAAAGGGCCCACCCACTCCGGGACGTGCAGGGAAGGAGGCATCTTTGCAAAAGGACCTGAAATGTTTCACGGCCTCAAACGCTTCCACGGCATTTGAGAAGAGACAGGCCCGCCAGCTTTGGGCTGGGAGGAGGACCTAGCGAGGCCTGAGGGCAGCATCTGCCCTTGTCCAGCCTGGCACCGGGCCAAGTGCTCTGTGAAGGTGCCCACGCACCAGGGAGATTAGCAAGTGATTCATGCAAGGGCAGGGTCATGACCCAGACGGTGAGCTCAGGGAGGGCTGCTGGGGTTCTGGCAATCACCACTGCATCCCCAGGGGTGGCATGGATGGGTGAATGCATGCAGGAATGCTGGGCAAGATGGAATGGGCCAGGAGCTTCCTCTGTGCTGCTTTGGAAGAGAGGTGGGAGAAAAGTGCCCGCCGTCCCCGCCCCTGCAGGTCCTGCTTAGTCACCTGAGCTTTCCGAAAGTTTTGTCGGCACCAGGGCGCTATCTGTGTGCCATTGTGGGGCATTTTCCAGTGCCACTGTCATGTGGCTCTTAGGCTGACCCCTGCCCAATTGCTCTGCAAGTCCCACAAGTGCCTAGGACCCAGCATTTGGGGCTTGGGGTGGAACCCATGATATCGAGAAGGGACAGGGTCAGATGCAGGGGGGACCCTGGAATCAGCCCATGAAGTGTGCCCGTCGTGAAGGAGGACATTCCCACGGTGGACCTCCCAGACCTGCCCCTATGCCTTGTCCCTGCGGACATAGCGAGGAGGCAAGGCATCCTCCCAGTATCCCAAAGAGCGGCGCTGGTGACCCTAGTGTCCCAGATTCTGCGCCAGTCAAGATGAGCCCCTAGGCCGCACCTCCCCGGGGAGCCAGGACAGGCTATTTCCGGCAGCTGCTGTGCCCGCCATGCGCCTGCCCACTGTGCCCAAGTTGGCTTCTGACTCATCCTCTGCTCCCAGCTCCCTTGGGGCTGGAGGGCCGGGGGAGACAGACTGTTTCACCTTGACCCAGCTACTGCAGGCGGGTGTGCTGGGCCGGGCATCACTTTCTCTCCAGCGGAGATGGGCAGAGGTGTTGGAGGGGGCTGCTCCAGCCCCAGGCCTTCCTCTTACCTGGGAATTCTTCCATAGGCATCACTTGAGGAGATTTAGGCTTGAGCTGGAAAAGTTTGGAGCCCTTGGCAGGGGCACGGGCAGCGGCAGAGGTGCCCGCAGCTTGGAGAGACGAGAAACAACTTCTTTCGTCTACCATGGCTCCCAGGCACACAGGGAAAAGTTAGACAGACTTCCGAGGCGCTCGGCGCCAGCTCTGGGGCAGCCTTGTCACCTGCTCATACTGGCACGGCCCCAAGGTAGGGAACCTGCCCCTCTCAGCACCCTGCAGAGCCAGCCCCAGGACCCCTCTGAGACCCTGGACACATCTGACTGGATTAGACCGCCACGTGACCTCCACGTGGGCACCTGCTGACGTGGGTGTCTTCTGGGGTCCATCCCTGGACTGCTACTTGCAAGTGCTGCCCAGCTGAGAACACAGGCAGCGCCTGCCTTCCACCGCCTGGCGTCCCCGGGGGCCCAGCCGCATACTTGGGGTGAACAAGCCACTATTCTGGGACCATCACTGCCTCCGCTACCGTCTGGGAGTCTGTGGCATTTCAGTGCATCCAGGGAACCGATGGCCACCGCGGTCTCTGTCTCTGAAGCCAGAGAAGATGCCCCAATTTAGGGGAGTCCGCGGTACCCAGAACCTCTGACTCTAACTGTGGGCCTGCCTGCAGCCACTCTCCAGCAGAGGGCGCTCAAAGACCTGGTAGCTGTTCGGAGCTGGAGACGCAGGAGGCGGGGTTGGCCCAGGGACACAGGCCTGGGAACAGTGCTTTCTTGGAGAGTCAGGAAGGCCCCCCGCGTGCTTCCTGTGTGTGTCCACCTGTGGCCCGGCGCTTGGCTCCTCCTGCAGCCCTCCACCCTCGCTACTGGGCACACCGGGCACACCGTCCACAGCGTCAGCCTCGCCCCAGCTGGCCCTGAATGTGCCACCTTCCCCCTTCTGCCCACAGCCACCCACCTCTAGCTCTGTCTGTCTCCTGCCTGTGCCCTCGTGTCCTGTGAACCAGGGTGGCCAGAGAGAGGCTCCTGTATCTCCACCCGCTCTCGACCCCCAGGCCCCTCCCACAGGGGACAGTTGGGAGGTAGAGACTCTTCTGCCAAGAGCTCGCCAAGCCTTGCCCCTACACCCCTCCCAGCCGGCTCCCACCACGGACACCCGCCACCTCCACTGACACAGAGGGAGCACCCGAGTCAGACGGCCCCGCCCTGCCCCTACCTTCTGCTCTGGAGGACCCCTGGGGCCAGGGGGGGCTCTGGCCAAAGGAGGCCACTGTAGATGGCCTGGTCCATTCTTGGGGGGAAGAAGCACAGAAACCAAATTATGCGAGGGTGCCATGTCCCATAACCCACGGGCCCCCGAGAGGCAACAGCGCTCTAAGGGAGAAGCTGTCTACACTGGCCGGAAGACCTGGGTCCAAACACACTACAGAGGCAGCGTCTACACTACTGCAGCCTGTGACGGGCTCGCACACACTGAAGCCAGACAAAGGGGGCCCCTTGTCGAGAATCTGCATGTTTGGGGCAGTCCTTTTTTCAGGGGGACACCTGAGCAGGGGGCTCCACGTGTGGCTCCGGCTCTGACATGAGACGGAGCCCCTATCCAGTCCCAGCTGTGCTGTCTGGCTGAGCCGCAGCAGGAGGGGGGTGTGTCCTGGCCAGGCTGCCGGGTGTCCCTGGGAGGGACCTGGACAGCTTCTTGCCCAGCCTCCACCGAGGGACCCGAGTGTCCTTCAGCGTCACCACCCTCCCACCTCCCTGAACCCCGCTCTGAGCTCCTTCCCACCGGGGACCCCAATGTGCGTCCCCCTCCTGGCGCTCGGTACTCGTTTCCAGACTAACTGGATGCATGGAGAATTCAAAGGACAGACCGCAGGGCCGGGGGGAGAGGTCTGACGTTTTCGCTTCTTAAAGGGATTACTTGCAACCAGGGTTGATGGGCAGAGACAAAGAAAATCCCCCCGCTACAAAGTGCGGCGGACTTCCCAGCTGGGAGCCGGGAGCCTTTGGACATCAAACTGACATTAATACGGTGTTCAGCGAGGAGAGGAGGCCGCGGGACCCAAATTGGCAAGGGCTTAATTACAGCCTCGGTAAAAGCAGCCCTGAAGGCATTCTGCTTTGGAGCCGGCTGCCCCCACTCTGCGGGAAGGATTAGCGGGCTCCAGGAGAGCTTCACCCGCCCCGCCCTGCAAGGAGGACGCTCCTCCGGGCCAGGGCATCAGGGCCCAGCTGGCGTCTGGCCAGATAGTACCTATTGGAGGGGGATGGAGAGGTGGGGGCCTTTCTAGGGGCTGGGGTCAGGGGAGGGAAAGTCCTCTGCCGGGTTTCCCGAGGACACACTCAGGTGTGCGAGCGAGTGTTCTCCAGGTGGCCGGTGTCTTGTGCCAAGAGCAGATGGAGACCCCGGCTGTTCCGTTGGAACCGGGAAGCCGTGCAGGCCAGGGCTTAAGGACAGCTCCGCCTCCCAGTGCTCCAGGGCCTGGGACAGTGGTGCTGGCTGGCAGAGGGGCAGGGGGCAGCTGGAGCCCATGGGCCTCAGGCCTCAGCACCCTGGTGCCTTGGGCCGCTGCCTCTCTTTTCTTTTTTAAAAAATGGCTTCATTGAGGTATAATTGACACAGTGCAAAGCCAGCTGCTTCTTCCTAAGCCTTGATCCCCTCCCCTGCTGGATGAGGAAAATAACAGCCTCCCTGTCCCAGAACAGGGGGCCAGGGCCGTGACCCCCGCTGTTCCCTACCTGGAGCTGGCATCATTAGCAACAGGGCTCCAGGCAGAGGTGCGGTGAGGACCCCCAGCATGCAAGGCTCAGGCCACTGGCTGCCACCTTAGAGCACCTCCTGCTCCCACACCTGGCCGCCCTGTGCAGGACTTGGGTCGAACGTGTGCACCTGGCCTTGTGCCCCGGCAGCCCCCCGTCTGGAGCCAGACTCCACAGCCCACCCTCTTCAGGACTATTTTTACTTCTGTCCGCCCAGAACAGGCTCAGCAAAAAATAAATTAAAAGAGCACAAGTCTCAGGAGGCTGGGAAATGGGAGTGAGCCCTGCCTGTCCTCCACCCTGGCCCGGGAGGCTCCCTGAGACGCTGCCAGGCCCCTGGCCGGCCAAGAAGGGAAAGGAGCGACTGCGTTCCACTCCCGGTGAGGTGCCTGAAAGGGGACTTTGTCAAGGCATCTGCTGTCACCTGGAGAGGTTGGGCAGGTGCCCTTGGCTTGCCTGGGAGGCCTGAGGTGATGAGGGGTGCCTCGTCCTCAGAGAGGAGTCCTGTCTCAGGAAGGTCGGGGCACTACCCCGTCCTCCCTGCAGGGGGTGGTGTGGGACAGGAAGCGGTACTCTCGGCAAGGTCTGTTCCTTGCAGGCTCCAGGCCCCTGCAGCGGGTGTGACCTGGAAGGACACTCTGGGAAGTCCAGGGGAGACCAGAACTCTGCCCCAGCCCCCAATACCTCAGTAACCCACACATGTGCCTTTGAGGGGGGACTTAGAATCAACCAGGTTCCCAAACCCGTCGGGAGCTGAGACGCCTGCAGATGGCCCTACCCCACACCCGCGGCCTCCGGTGCCCAGCGGCTGCTTCCTCCCAACCCCCCTTCTGCCTTTGCCTGCTCAGCTAATCCCGCATCCACCCTGCCAGGTGGCCGGCTGGGGTGGGGCCTGAGCCAGCTCCCTGATCTGACCCTGAGCTGAGCACCCTTGGGGGACCAGGTGCCATCTCCATCTGAATGTCAGCATGGTCTCGCCGCGGCTGCCACCAGCCCCCTCCTCCCAGGGTCCCCTGTCCCCTGGGCCACACAGGCCGCAGGGCCTTCCAAGGAATGTGTCGGAGGGGCAGGAGGAAGGGTTGGGGGCTTGGACAGGCGCCGGGGTCCCCCTGGAAGCCCCCTCGGCCTGTTTCTGGTGGCTCTAGGTGCTGCTAGCGTTTTCTACTCTAAGAGGAGCGCCCCGCCACTCATGCAGAGGGAGGCAGGGCACTGGCTACAAGCAGCAGGGGACAGCAGAGGTCACTGGGGGAGCCTGGCACCCACCTGTGGGCTGTGGGGTGCTGGGAGCTGTGGGTGCCTGTGTGGTAGACGTGGAGGGGGTGGATGGCGTGGCCCCCCTCCTCGTGGCCACAGTGACCACGGGGGATTTGGGGGCGGGGTCCTTCCGGGACCTACCGCTGCCTGGGAAGAGGTGGGGCAGTAGGAGGGAGGGTCAGTGGGCTGGCACCTCTGAGAAGCCACTTCCTGTGACCACGGCTGTGCAGACCCGGGTCCCAGGCAGGGTCCCCTTCCTTCCGGGGCCCTCTCTGCCTGCCAGCACCCCAGCTCCGTGGGGGAGAGACAGTCGGGGAGGGATGTCCCCACGCACAGAGCCCTGGTGGGGGGAGACAGTGGGTCCCAGAAACCCCTCGGATGTGAGGGTCCGCCACCAGCTGCTGGCTCGACCTGGCACGGCCAGCCTTTTTTTTTTTTTTTTTGGTACTGGGACTCATACTCAGGACCTTGCGCTTGCTGAGCTATATCCCGGGCCCGGCTGCTCTTGCTGGCACTCGAGATGACAAATCTCCCCGGGGAGTGGGGGCTTTTGGGGTTAAACCAAGGAGTCCTGTGCACGCCCGCCCATCCTCCTCCTCCTGAGTTCCGGGCTCCCTGCCCCCTGCGGGTGCCCTGGGGGCTGGGCTGAGCGGCACACCGCACGGGGACAGGGGCTCGCACCCCCGGCCTCGTGGTGGCAGGGCGGGCGGGGGCGCAGGGAGTCCGACCAAGACGAAGGGACCCAGGCGAGGCCCGCAGCTT
Organism: Chinchilla lanigera; assembly: GCF_000276665.1. Classification (NCBI taxonomy): domain Eukaryota; kingdom Metazoa; phylum Chordata; class Mammalia; order Rodentia; family Chinchillidae; genus Chinchilla; species Chinchilla lanigera. The sequence continues at coordinate 1,700,773 of NW_004955513.1, read as the reverse complement.
TCCAGAGCAGCGCGAAGGAAGCTCCCGGCAGAGCCGCGGAGCGCCGGGGACGGGACGCCGGGGACAGGCGGGGCGCGGGGCAGGGCGGC
>NW_004955513.1:1655483-1700381 GCF_000276665.1 Chinchilla lanigera | reverse complement strand
CGGTGGGGGCTGCCCGGCTCCTGGCGCTGCCGCCCGGGGACGGGCCGCCCTGGGCCCGCGGTGTGCACGGAGACTCACACCCGCGAATGTGGCTTCCCCACAGGGCACCGCGATAAGCGCCGAACACCCCGCTCCGGCTCGGTTCAGACCCCGGGTGCGGCAGCTGGGGAACTGTGACCCCCTCGGGGAATCGTTAGCATGGACTGATAGGGAAAACTTCCCGGGGGCTGCAGGCGCCACCTCCTCCTCGCGCAGAGACGGCTGGGCTGGGCGACAGGCCGGCGCCCGGGGGTGCAGAGGCCAGCCCCAGCCTGCGGCCGCTCCTGCTGCGACCAGAGGCCTTGCGGTCCCAGGCGAGATTCCCCACAGCGGAGGAGGAAGGACCGGCTGCCCCGGCTGCCCCGCCACGTGGGTCACTGCGGGACAGCAGGGGGACGAGTGACCGCGCTGTGGCCGGCAGGACGGGCCAGGGCGGCCGGGGGCCAGCACTCAGCACTCAGCACTCAGCCTTCCCTTCCCAACAGGCTGGGGCGGGTGTCCTGCCGCACGGGGGACACGAGGGCTGGGGAGGGGTGCTGGCCGGGGAGGACGCAGGATCCCTGAGTGGAGAAAGCGGGGGCGGGGTGGGTACAGAGAGGTGGGGCGACGTCTAAGCTGGGCCCCAGAGGCTGCGGGTGCCAGAGGGGCAGAGAATCCAAGTCACAGGGACACCCGTGGCAGGGCCCAGTCACAGAGGCTGGAGTGGCAGGAGAGCGGATTCCGGGAGTTTGGAGCCCAAGGCAGGAAGTGGTGGGAGAGGGGAGGAGACCCCACGGGGCCTTGTACCTGGGGGCTGAGGAGGGAGCCCCGTGTTTGCCGAGGAGACTGAGCGGGGTGCAGGGGCGGGCGGTACCGGCAAGGGAAGAATTCGGGTGAATGTGGGGCGAGTGGTTAGGGAAGAGGTCAGGGGACAGTGACAGAGCCTGCGGGGCAGGGGACAGGACACCCCACAGGCTGCAGGGGAAGAGAAGAGCCAGAGGGGCTGGGCAGGCAGCGGCGGGGCACACAGAGGGGGCGAGAGTGCCAGCCAGACAGGGACTGACAGCAACTGCAGACAAGGTTTGGGACACAAGGAGACCAGGACAGGGGCTTGTGGTGGGGAGCCAGGCAGGAGGCGGCCGTTGGCACCCCAAGCTGTCTGGGTGCCTTTGAAGGCCCCCAAGTGCTGCGAGGTGCCTGTCAAGTCACCCTTCAAAGGCCTGTCACGACGCCGGCCCTGGCCCACGCACAACAGGCCTGTCACGGCCACGCCGCAGCGCTCTGCTTTGATCAGCCTGAAGCCACATAAATCTTTCACAGGTGGAGGGAGGGTGCCCAGGCGGGTGGGGCATCCATGGCCAAACACCAGCTCTGGCATAGGGTCTAGGAAGTGGCCTGGAGCCCCAGTGCCAGCTGCAGCTCAGTATGGAACCAGGAAGGACCTGAGGTTGGCTGGGCCTCAGTTTATCCATCTGCAGGGTGGGTGGTACCTGAAAGGTGTTGGTGATCAGGGCCCCGGGCCAGGAAACTCACTCAGGGCCAGCCTGGGCCCTGGCCATCTTCTTCCCCTGGGATCCCAGGGGCTCATGATTTCAGGGTGCAGGTGAGAGGGGGACCCCAAAGACTGTGCACCATGGCTTCGCTGGCACAGCTGCATGAGGAAAGGATGGGCTTTCAGCCCAGCCAGGAGCTCAGGAGAGGGCTCAATGACGTCTCTGCTGTCAGGGAGACAGGAGCCCACCGCCAGGGCCTGGTGAGGGAGCGGGGCAGCGCACGTGCAGCACGTGACACTGCGATGTGTAGCTAACGCCCCACAGATGCCTGGGATCAGGGATGGAGCTGCGGATTCTGCTCAGGCTAGCGTGGGGGCTCTGACACCCTCTTCCCTGCATCCTGTGGGGGCCTGCCCTGCATGCAGGGTCAAGGGGACGAGAGCAGGGAAGAGGCTGAGAAACCCGTCTGGGGTTTCCCTGTGTGGCCAGGGCCAGAAGGGCAGCAGAGAGGTCAGCAGTAGAGGCTACACTAGAGTGCTCCTGACAAGATGTGTGTGTGTTTGTGCATATGTGCATCTGTCTGTCTGTTGGTGTGTGCATGCCTGCTAGGGTGTGTGCATGCGCATGTTTGTGTGCATGTCCACCTGCGTGTGTGTGTGTGTGTGTGTGCTTGTGCACATGGGTATGTGTGTGTCCCACAGCTTTGGGATAAAGGGCAAGGTGGCCGCAGCCCTCCAGCTGGCATGGGGGACACATACGTACAGGCATTGGGGGAGCCGTGGGGAAGCGGCAGGTAGGAGCCAGCGCGCCAGGCGCGTGTGCGGAAGTTCCTCTTGCACTTGCCGCAGTCGGGGCCGGTGGTGTTGTGCTCACACTCGCACTGCAGACTGCCCTCTCGCACGGAGCACAGGCTGGCGTGCAGGTTGCACTTGCATCTAGGGAGATTGCAGAGGACAGGGAGGTCAGCGTGCTCGTGGGAGTAGGCCCTGTGTGCAGCTCCGGGGGCCCCCTCCTGTGTTGGGGTCCACGGCGTTCTGAGGCCTGCCCCAGACTGCAGGCTGCCTGGGTCACGCAGCTGGGCCCTCCTCTGCTTGCATGGCGGTTTCTGCTTTCCATCGGTGTGGCAAAAAACCTGGTAAAATCAATGTAGAAGTTTATTTGGTTCACAGTCGCAGATGGTTCAGTCCATGGTCGGCTGGCTCCAAGACAGGAACATCGTGGGGGAGGGGCCTAGTGGAGGAAAACTCACCTCACGGCAGCCAGCAAGCGGAGAAAGACAGAAAGAGCCTGAGAAAGGGTGGGGCCTAGGACCCGACGTAGTCCCCAGGGTTACATCTCCATGACCCACTCCTTCAATGAGGTCACTCCATGACCCTCTTCCTGTTTCCAACATCTCCCAATAATGCCATTGAATTCTATGATCCCATTAGTGGGTTAACCCACTGATGAAGTTAGAGCCCGTGTGATCCAATCACTTTCCAAAAATGCCACCTCTGCTGCAGTGGGGACATGCACGAGTCTTTGGGGAACACTTCACATTTAACCATAAAGTAGATTTCCTGCCTGTCGGGTGAGATGATGGGAACCCTTTGTCCATATTTCTGTACTTTTTTTTTTTTTTGAGACACGGAGAGTCTCAGTATGTAGTCCAGGCTGGCCTCAAACTCACAGCAATCTTTCTGCCTCAGCCTCCTGAATGTTAGGATCACAGGCAGGCACTGCCACACCTAACAGGATGCTATATTTCTAGCAGAGTGGCTTTGAATCACCTCAGTTTGTTTTTAGTACTGGGGATCAAACCCAGTGCCTCTGCGCTAAATTACATCCCCAGCCCTTTTTATTTTGTATTTTGAGACAGGGTCTCACTAAGTTTCTAAGTTTCCCAGGCTAGGCTGAAACTTGCCAAGCTCTTGCCTCAGCCTCCCGAGTGCTGGGATTACTGCATGCGACACCATGCCCAGCTTCACCTCTGCTCTTGACTGAGGTGGGCTGACAGGTAGCAAGAGCCGCTCGCAGTCCTCCTTGTACAGACAAGGACCTGGCCACCCTGTGTCTGTCAGCCCAGAGTCCACTCTACACCCTCCAGGGTGACAGAGGGATCCCCTGACTCCCAAACCCAGCCAGTTCATCCACACATGCATTATTCATTTATCCATTCAAATATTCACAGGCAGCTCATTATTCTGAAAACCAGTAAATAGAGGGAAAGAATCAGGCATTGATCCTGCCTGTCTTACATAAGCTGTACCTCAGGGTAACCAAAAATTGACAAGGGGATGTTTCCTTTTATAGCAGCATTTCATGGTAGAATTCGCAGCCCCTCCCGGATGAAGGGCTGAGGACTGAGCAGCAGCAGACTGAACATCATCCAGAGGAATGGCCTGAGAGTGCGCTTCTGCAGGACAGCACCCTCCTCCCCGTGTGAGCCCACTGTCTAGACAAACTCAACTGGAATCCCGTCAAATCCTGTCAGGGAATTCGGACAGAACAACACACTAAACGCCGCCAGGGGGATGGAGCCGGTACAGTCCCAGACGGGGTGACTGCAGAAGCCAGCACCCGAGTTTTTCACAGATGAAATGCAGTGGCTACAAACCTAACAGCGGCAGGGTACCCAGACCAAGAGCCCCTCCAAGGCGGGTCCACCCACAGCAGAACATGCACCCAGCTGCATGTCGGGCCGAACAACCTTATGCCGTCCATCAAAAGGAATGCATGTGCAAGAGACACTTGGAAATCTGAACCATGATTGTATTCGGTGAGATGAAGTTAATGTTTGTTAGGCGTGATGCTAGGCTGTGATTGCGTTTCTTGAAGTCTTTGTCTTTTAGTGATACACAGAGAAATATTTAAGATAAAATGATCAGGTGACAGATGTTTCCAAAGAGCACAGAAAAGAGGGATATGGGTAGAGACAGTGATGAAGTGAGGACTCTCCTGACCCCCAAATCCACTGGCTGACAGTGGGGGGACAGGAGTGTCACGGTCGATTCTCTCTTCTTTTGGGTGTGTGTTGGAAATTCCCCATGATATAAAACTAAGGAGGGAGGGAGAGAGAGACAGAGAGAGAGAGAGAGAGAGAGAGAGAGAGAGAGAGAGAGAGAGGGAGAGTATGCTCTATGTTATGATATGGGAAGATTTCCAAGATATAGTGTCAATATTTGGAAAAAGCAAATTGCAGTCTGGTATGTTTAGTAGAATCTTATTTTTATTAAAATATGCAAAGAGAAAGATGTGCAAGGCACCTGTTACGTGGCAGGTGCTGGGCTGGGAACAGTAAGTGTGATGGCCGCCATGCAGATGGTCCCTGCTGGGATGGGGCACCGGGTCTCACTGGGTGACAAACATCAGTGATGGGGTGGACAGGAAGGACGAAGAGACGGCACACAGGAGTCTTTGGGCAGTGAACCTATTCTGTAAGATACTGCTATGGTAGACACCTAGGATTCTGTGTGTCCCGGGGATCTTGATGTAAACTGTAGACTTTGACTAATAATTGCGGATCTGTGCGGGTTCGTTACTGTAACAAAATCACACCAGGAATGAAGGCCAGGTGTTCACAGTAGGGGAAACGGTGTAGGGAGAGGGGCCCTAATTCAGCCCATGGCGTGCAGGATCTACTTCCGGGAAGGACAGTGTCTACGCAAAACAACCCTATGTGAAGGAAATAAGAAAACAGCTTATTGTGAGCCACACTTGAGCGACCTAGGCCCCGGAGCACAGACTCAAGCTGTCCTGAAAAGAGAAGGCCTTGTGACAGCTGCCACAGGAGAGCACCAAGGCTGCTGTCCTCAGCACCTGCCACTCGAGGTTGGTGGGGGCGTTACGAGGTGGGCCAAGGGAACGTGGGGCAGCTCTGAGCAGTGGGCTGAGATGAACCTGACTGCTTTTTTCTTATCTTGGGGTGCTGGGGATAGAACCCAGAACTTCACAATGCTAAGCAAGGGCTCACCACTGAGCTATAGCTCATCCTGTCTTACCCATTCTTCGGGGGCAGACTGGCCAAGGTGAGGTCTGTGCTTCATCAAGCTATGCATGGGCAGCTAAGCCCAACACACATCCTAGACAGTTTCCTAATCATCGTGAGAACGTCAGCTCTGCTACAAAAGTCAGGGGCAAGACCTGGTTTTTTAAAGGCCTGAGGTGGCCTGGTTACCTAAGCCTCTTGGTCTTTGTCTTTTCATTTCCTTATGAGAAGTTGCCCACCTGCTACTTGCTTTTCAGGTTCTATCGTAATACAGTCTCCTCAGAAATGCTTAGGTTTACAACATTAGTTAAACATTTAGTTCGGTCTTAAACTAAAACTTGAAGCAGGATGGAGAGTGGCCAGGCCAAAGGGGAGAAACTTCAAGAAACGGCAAGAGCATGAGGAGAGACCCCACACAGAGAGGAGGCTGGGAGCGTAATAGGTACTTGGTCCGGGCACCAAGGCTGGGTTTTATTCTGCCAGGGACTCGGCGCCACCAGAAGGGTTGGTGCGCCCCGCTCAGCTCATGCTGTGGACACCAGAGACTGGTTTGATGGGCACAGGAGCAGGGCAGGCGGCTGGCAAGACAGCTGCACGAGGCGGCCTGAACAGGCGAGGCCCGCTCATTGCAAAGACTGCTTTCTGGGGCTGCGGTGCAGCTCGGCGGCCCGAGCAAGAGGCCCTGGGTTCTATCCGTAGCACAGCAAGCAAGAAAGGTCACTTCCTGAATGTCCAGGCAGCCTGTGGGCTTACAGGCAGGAGCCCCTGCAGAAGCGTGGACACCCGGATGAGGGAAGTGTAAGATCATGTGGTCTGAGATGATTCCAAGCCACAAGGAATATTCCTGATAGGAATGAAAAGACCATGGTGGCCGAAAGCTCACTGCGTGCCAACCCTTCACTGTCACCTTCCTGCTACAGACTCAGGCACGGAGGCTCAGGGGACTATGCCCCTCGCTTCACCCCAGTCATGCCTGCAACGTGAGTCTTATTTTGCTTCTCTTCTTTGTTACTTTTTATGCTTTATACTTTTTCTACGGTGAGCAGGCCTGGCCTTTGCAAGCATGTAAAAGGATTTTCAGGGCTCTAGGTGATCCTATAAGGGTGGATCATATCATTACATGTAATTCCAGCTCTTTTTTTTTTTTTTTTGGTTTGTTTTTGTTTTTTTCTGGTACCAGGAATAGAACTCATGGCCTTGCGCTTGCCAGGCAGGCACTGTGCCACTGAGCTAAACCCCCAGCCCTGTAACTCCAGTTCTTAATATTTTTCATATAAAAGCATGATGGGAGCTCAGAATTGGAAAGTGCTTGTTCCCACACTCAGGCCTGTCCTCCAGGAGGAGCGTTGGGTCCTCCAGGCTCTGGGGCTGTTTGGAAGCCAGTTTGCCGGATAGATCCCAGGAATGTTCGCTGGCGCTGAGGTCTGCTCAGAGTAAGGATCCCTAATCTGAAAATCCAAAGTATGAATGCTCCCAAATCCAGAATGGGGAGTGCTGAACTGAGGCCACAAGCAGAACATTCACATCTTACCTTAGGACCTGATACGGGCACAATGCAGGTGTTACAGTGCTGCAGAAGTGACCTTTGCACTGTGCACACGAGAAGCGCGTGAAACATAAGTGAATTTCATGTTTAGAGTTGGGTCCCTTCTCCAAGAGGTGTGATCAAAATAGATGGTGAATGTTTAAATTCGAAGAAATGAATCACCTTCAGAGTCCTCCCCCTCGCTTCAAACACACTCTTCCCATCCTTCTTGGCACTTTCTGGAGCAGCTCTGGAAGTCCTCTTGCTTGAGTTTCTTTACAGGATGTGGTGAAAAATATGGTGAACCCTGCTGCAGAGCGCCACCCAGTGGAAAGGCGGGGCTGTACAAACATGATACTCTTCATCAGATTTGGCGCTGGGTGGCTTCTAGCTCTTCCCAAAGTCAAAATGGCCATGAAGAGGGAAGGTTTTTGAATCCATTCATAATAGCGAAAGCAGCCATGATGTCGGGACTAAAAGACACTCAGGAAAGAGGACTCCAGAGCTGCTGCAGGAAGTGGCCAGGATGATGGGGTCAGGGCGCTCACCGCGTCAGGGTGGGGGTGTACTTTTAGGGGAATTACTGTGATGACGCTGTATCTTTTACTGCAACACATTTTTAAAAATTTAAACACTCACCTTAGTTTTGCGCATACCTCGTATAGGCAAATATTCAGGACTCTGAAAAAATAAAAGTTTCCCAACACTTCTGATGCTGAGTGTTTCAGATAAAGGGTCCTGAAGGTGCATGAAAGTCCTTCTTCCCCGTCCAGCCGGGACACCACCCCCATCAGAGCAGAAATAAATGGAGCATGAACGCCGCTTGTTCGTCGATGGAGTCCCCTTCCCTCCACCTCGGCATACGTGCCCGAGCCGTCTCTGTACTGGAGCCCAGAGACGGTGGCAAGGGACAGCCCTGTGCGGAAGCCCTGTTGGTCAAGCAAGCGCCCCCTGCTGCTCTCCCACCGCCCCCTCGGCCCCCCACCAGGGTCCCACCGCACAGGAGTACCTCCACGGCTCCGACCGTCCTGCAGGAACGGACTTTGCCTGAGAAAAGTTTGTTTGCAAAATGCATTTGACCTCAGGAGGTTTCAAGTTTTTGCCTTCTGAATCCTATTTAACACCCCACTGAGCCAGCCGGAGAGGGACACCCCGGCCGTGTGAAACCGGGACGTACTCCACGCTGTTGGCCCGAGGAAAGGATATTTTTAGACATCAGCTACATGAAGAAAAGATTGCCATCGACTTTGGGTGATAACACTGACCTTGGCTTATTAAAAATGCATAAGAGACCAGCGGAATCCGAGCAGCATATTGCAACGATGATAACGGGCGGCGTAGGATGTCAGAGCTGGACAGGCCCCCGGCAGCCCAGGGAGGGGAGCAGCTGCTCCTGACCCCGTCCAGATGTCTGTCCCTGACTGGCCCCGCCCGGCCCGTGCCACTCCTGTCTTCCGTAGAAGCAGGGAAGACACCACGGCCTGTCCAGCTCCCTGCAGAGCCCAGAGAGATCACGGTGGTCCCGCTTCACTGACTCATTCCTGCGGTCCCTCTCGCTCTGTGCCTCTCTGCCTCACAGTCCTCTGTCCAGTTGTGTGTGTTCTGGTCTTTCCAACCTCTGGGCCTTTGCACCTGCCATGCCCTGCCTGGAAAGTGTATCTGGGCTTGGGCCCTTCTAACACTAACTCTTAGAGACAGCATCCACTTTCAGGCCAAACATCCCTTCTGTGGGGAGCCTCTGGCCGCCCCCTCTCCTCTTGGTCCTTGCCAAAAAGCTCATGGAAACCAGCATCCTCTCCCAGCGCCAAGGACGAGGGGAGATGGGTGCCTGAGATGGGAAACAGTGATTATGTGCTTTTGTGCTTGTGTGTTTCTGTATTTATGCTCATCAATCTCGCAGCTTGCTTAGAAGAGGCAGAATTTCAGAAGGGCATTGGTTTACTGAAAGTATTGGTAAATAAATACATTCATACAGTGGGATAAGTATATGCGAAAGAATGAAGTTAGATTCTATCCCCACATTCTAACAGAATAACTCAAAATGGCTCAAAGACCTCAATGAGGAAACTCTTAGAAGGAAATACAGGGGTAAATTTTCACAACTCTGGGTGAAGCAGTGGTTTCTTAGATATGACCCCAAAAACAAAGGCAATGGGAGGAAAAAATAGATAAACTAGACTTCAGCAAAGCTAAATATTTTTGTGCCTCAAAGGGTACTGTCAAGAAAGTAAAAAAACAACTCATAAAAGAGGAGAAAAAACTGCAAATCTTGCCTGGTATGGTGGTGCAGGCCTGTAATCCCAGCACTCAGGAGGCTGGGGCAGGAGGATTGCTGCAAGTTGGAAGCCAGTCTGGGCTACACAGTGAGTTCAAGGCAGTATGAACTATACAGCCAGACTCTGTCTTAAAAAACAAACAAAAAATGCAAATCTTGTATCTGATAAATAATTTATACCTAGAATATAAAATGAATTCTTACAGCTCAATAATAAAAAGATGAATTACTCAATATTGAAAATGATGAAAGGATCTAAATAGGTGTTTCTCCAAAGAAGATATTGAATGTCAAAGTACGCGAAGAAAAAGGTGCCCCATTGTTGGTCACCAGGGAGATAAATGTACATTGACACCAGGAGGAGATGCCACCTCACGCTCACAGGGGTGGCTGGACTCAAAAGACAGGTAACACTAAGTGTTGGCAAGGAGTGGGGAGCTGGAGCCTTCCACATTGCTGCTGGGATGCAAAATGGTGCAGCTACTTTGGAAAGAGGGGTGGCAGCTCCACGAAAGGGTAAACTGAGGAGTTCTGACACAAGCCAGCAACCCTACCTCAGGATACACCAAGAACAGTAAACGTATCTGTCCATACAAAAACCTGTACACAAATGCCCATAGCAACACTCTTTACAATACCCTAAAGGTAGAAGCAACCCCAGCATCCATCAACAGATAAACAAAATGTGATGCATACAGGTGGTGGAATATCATTCAGCCATAAAAAGGAATGGAATACTGATTCAGCTACGGCTTGAAATCTGAATACAGGCTAGGTGAAATTAAGCCTGATGCAAAATGACAGATATCACCTGATTCCATTTATATGAAACACCCCAGCACAGGCAAATCTTCAGAGACAGAAAGCAGATTAGTGGCTTCTGACGGCTGAGCTGGGGAGGAGGGGGTTAAGGATGAGGACTAGGGAAGAAAGGTCCTTTTAGGGGGGTGACAATGTTTTAAAATTGAGGGAGATGATGGCGGCACACTATGAATACACATGGGATTATAAAAATACGGTGTGTTTATGTTTTTTTAAAAAAATTTTTCAGGAAATTTTGCTGGAGAAAAGGAACGGGGAATAGGAATAGCTCCCGAGAGACAGGAGGGGTCCTGAATGGTTTGCTTTGTTTTTAAAATTTTATCACAGTGAAAGACACATTGCCACGAATCCCCCTCAAAATCCTCCCCCTCACTTCCAACACACTCTTCCCACCCTTCTTGCCACTTTCTGGAGCAGCTCTGGAAGTCCTCTTTCATGAGTTTCTTTACAGGATGTGGTAAAACATCCGGGGAACGCTGCTGCCGAGCGCCACCCAGTGGAAAGGCGGGGCTGTACAAACATGCCACTGCGTCCTCATCGACTTTATTCCCCGGACTTTGCACCGGGTGGCTTCTAGCTCTTCCCAAAGTCAAAATGACCACGCGGAGCGAAGGCTTTCAAATCCATTCATAACAACAAAAGCAGCCACGACAGCGGGACTAAGAGACACTCAGGAAAGAGGTCTCCAGGGCTGCTGCAGGGAGTGGCACGGACGACGGGATGAGTATGTTTGAAGCGAGGGAGAGGATTTGGGGAGCATTTACGGCAATGTATCTTTTACTGTAGAGTTTTTTAGTCAATTTAAACATTCACCATATTTGTGGATCGCGCTGAGTACTAAAGCTGTTAAGTCACAGGCTTCCGTTGGGTGGGCTGCGTGCACGGGCGTGTCACCCTAGCAGAGCTGGGCGCGAGTGGGCAGGAAAGCCGCAGGAAGGGCTCTGCTGAGTGGTGACAGCTGGAAAGAAACCGTTCTTCGCGATCTCTCTCCTCCCGCGCCCAGGGGTGCCCCTGCTCCTGGGTGACCCTAGTGCACTGTGCCTGGAAGGCTGTGGAACAGGCAGCCGACGCTGGGGGCCGCATCTGCGCGCGTCTCACCCGGGCCCTTCACAGCCGTGGATGAAATGTCAAGTTCCGGTCAACGCTTCACACGGGCTCTGGGACGAGTCTATCACCCCTACCGCCAAGACAAGGAAACGGGCACAGGGAGGTCAAGCAGCTTGCGGAGGGTGCACAGCAGGTGACCTTGGCAGAAGGAGGTGACCTTGAGCAGTAGCGGGTGGTGGCCTACAGCTTCCATGGCTCGGGGTCCGACAGAGGGACCCTGGAAGGGCAAACACCCCCCAACCCGGAGCCAGGCTGTTCCCACCCCTCCGGCTGCCGTCCCTTGATCTCTCTTCCTCACCCCAGCAGGCCCTTCGAAGGCGAAGTGGACAAAATAAATAAGCACACCCTGTAAATAACCTAGCGGCACTCGCACGGACAGGCGCGGGGCAGTGTGAACCAAATCCCTCGAAAACCCACAGGCTGGCTCTCCCACTTCACAGGGACACGGGACCCCTGCAGGTCCGGGCCAGAAACCGCCCAGGTGTCAGGGGAGGCGGGCTCTGAACACAGTTCGCGGGCCACCGGCGACCAATCACAGGCAGCTGCGCCTGGCCACGCCCCTCTCACCCCTGCTGCGGCCCTGTCCAGACCTGAAGGCCTTGCTCCTCTCCTCCTCCCAAGGGTCAGGGTGAGAAGCGCCGGGCTCCCAGGACCACCAGCCAGGGCCACCCGGCCCCGCCAGTGTGACACGGGTGTGTGCGCGTGTGTGCAAGCATGTGCGTGTGGCAGCCCCTCTGCGCCCGCCTCCCCCTCCAGAGTCCCACAGCTTCAACTCTTGCGACTGCGACAGGGACATACACACACACGTACGTGCACACGTGTGCACACACATATGCATGCACAGCAGGGTGCAGAGTCTGCGGCCAGGCACTGCTGCTGATTTGCCCCTCACCTCCAGACAGTCACTTCTCTGGGACCCAGGCCCGCTCACATAGAAAACAAAGGGCTGAATCATGCCTTAGGGTTTCAGGTGTGCTTCAATTTTCCCAAGTGCCTAACGCTGGAAGCTTGGTACACAGCAGGCGCTCAGTGTCTTCGGAGGGAGGAGGGAGAGGGAGGGGCAGCCCAGGAAGGAGGGAAGCGGAGGCAGGGAGCAGGGGCCCTGCTCAGCAGCTCCTTGCGGGCATCCAGGATGGTGCGAAGGCTCCGCACCCCGCTGGGCTGGAAGGCAGGTTCTGCAGTGACCCCATCGCTGTGCTCACACCCGTGCCCTGTGCTGGGCAGGCTCGAGTGACCTGCCTCAGGTGCTGCGTGACGTGTGTCACACGGGTTTGACACAGAGCACCACCGCAAACACCAGTTATTCTGTCATCACCACTGTCCTCGGCCAACAAGTGACTGGGGGGTGGCAATGTGGGGCTCCTGGAGCAGAGATCAGGGGACAGGAGCCCCTCCTGCCAGCACCCTAGACCAGCTGAGCCCTAAGCCAGCTCAGGCGGCCTGCTCTTTGCCCCTAGGGTCCCCATATGCAGGGATACATCCGCTGGCCTCTTGAACCTGCTTTCCCACTGAGCCCCCTACCTTTGGGCTGCCAGATTTAGCAAATAAAAATGCAGAATGGCTGGGCATGGGGGCACACACTTGTAATTCCTGTATTTGGGAGGCTGAGGCAGGAGGATCACAAGTTCAAGGCCAGCCTCGGCTACACAATGAGACCCTGTTTCAAAAACAAAACTAACAAGCAAAAGCTGGATGCTGGCCAGGTGTGGTGCTTGTAGTCACACCTCCTCAAGAGGCTGAAGCCCTTGATTACCAGAGGATTAACTGAGCCCAGGGGTCAGGGCCAGCTGGGGTCAACAAGGTGAGAGGCCCCTCAAGGAAGACAGGATGTCAGGTTATGTTTGCATTCTAGATGCACAACGAACAACTTTGTTAGTGTAAATGTAGCTCATGAAACATTTGGGATCTACTTATCCTAAAAGTCATTCCTAGCCGGGTGTGGTAGCACATGCCTGTCATCCCAGCATTCAGGAGGCTGAGGCAGGAGGATTGTTGCAAGTTTGAGACCAGCCTGGGCTACAAAGTGAGCTCAAGGTCAGGTTGAACTGTATAGGGGGACTGTCTAAAACAAAAAGCTCCCCCTCCAGAAAAAAGCCCAAAAAACAAAACTAAAAGTCATTTCTGTTCACCTGAAATTCGGGGCATCCTGCCCTTCACCTGCCACCCCCCCGCCAGCCCCGCTCCGTGTCCCACCCCCTGCCTCCTTGTCACTGGCTGGTATGGGGCACCTCTCACCCGCTGGAAGCCGGCCCTGCACCTGCCTGCCAACGCAGGGCCGCAGCTGCCCGCTCCGCTGAGCTGTTCCTTTTCTGGAGCCTGCTTGTCCCTAACGAGCCCCAGGAGGTGACAACTGATCCAAGAAGCGCCCGGCTCACCTCCAGGGAAGGCTCGTCCCAGACAGCCCGAGTCCTCGAACGCTGGCAGGCCCAGCGGGGGTCTGACAGCCACACGGAGGACGGCAGGGCCGCCAGCCTGTGCCAGGTGGGAGCGTGCCCTGCCCCGCGGGGAGGGGCGGGCAGCGCCTGGGAGCTGCCGGCAGGGGCGCCATCTGGACCTGGGCCTGGCACCGGTGTGCCCCGGGAATCGTGAGCGGGGCCTCCCCTTCCCGGCGGCGGTGAGAGGAGCGGCGTCTGGAGAGGCTCCCAGACGGCGGGGCGGGCGGAGTGTGGCTCAGCCCCGTCCCTGAGTGGTGTCTTCACCCCCGGGGAAGGGGCGTGGGAAGCCGGGGCCGGCGCGGAGGAGCCGGAGGCCCCAGGGTGGGCTCCCACTCAGGTGACCCCCACGGGAGCGCATGGCCTTCCTGCAGAGTGGGGTGTGCAGGTGGAGGCTGGGGAAGCCCGCAAAGCGGCCCCCCGGGATCGTGGGGTTGTGGTGACTGGTCTCGGCCGCCGCCCTTCCCTCTCATCTGCCCCTCGTGCCTGCACCGTCCCAGGGACAGAGGATCGGGGACGCCTCGAAGGACCGAGGTGGAAGGAAAAGTCCTGCTGCTCCCCAGGGAGAATCCGCTTGCTGTAAAGCCTGCTCTGCTGTTTGGCAGATCCCTCTCAGGGGACCCTGGGTCCCAGGGAAGCAAAGCCCACGCCCAAGCTGGCTGAGCTGAAGCCGGTTAGTGTCGCGCTGTGTGGGCACAGGGAAGGGGCCGCCACCAGGGGCCCTTCCTGCCCAAGCGAGTCAGGCGTCTGCAGCCAGGAGGGCGCGACCCAAGGGCTGAGGAGTCACATGGGAGGTGCCCGGGGCTCCCCTGTCCAGCCAGCGGTTGGGCAAGGTCAGGATGGGCCACGAGGCTGGGCTTGGCCAAGGGTCACCCCGGGAATCTTCCCTTCCCCGAGACAAGCCCCAACCGAGGCCCCAGGCTGAGTCGGCTTTGATGGACCCTGGCCAGGACCCTTAAACCTTCTCTGGTGGGTAGGCGGAGGCAGGGCTTTGGCAGGGACAAGGTGGCACGGAGATTGGCAGAGGTTAGAGCAAGAAACGGTCAGGAGAGAACCACGAGGCCCCCTGGGCCCTGGGGTGACAAGCGACTGGAAGGACGGGGCGAGTCTGGGGACCATGCTGAGGGGAAGGACTCCCCGCTGACCAGTGGAGTGGGGCGGCAGGTCCTGCAGAACAAAGCCCCCGAGGCCACCCCTGGGGACTGGAGCCTGGGCAGGGGCAGAGGGCGGAGCTGCAGGCCTGGGGTCTCAGTGACACAGGGTGACTTGGACAAATGCAGGCCACCATCCTCCCGGAAAACAGCCGGCCGGCAATTGAGTTCATTGTCTAAATCAAATTTGGGCTTCTGCGCGAGCTTGTTTCGTATTAAATGCTTTCTCGGACATCACCTCTCCGTCTGCTGACAAATCCCATTACCTGCCACGGGGCCGGACGCGGCCTGCAGCCCACAGCGGGAGCCGGCCCAGGGGAGCCGAGGCCTGCAGGGCAACACAGCGTGGGACCGGGGGCTGGGAGGCCCCCCAGCCCGGCTGGCAAATGAATGCAAGCTTGCCTCTTCCCCTACGAGGTGTCCCAGCACCCCAGGGGAAGGGCGGGGGAGGTGGGGCCCTATGCCAGGCCTCGGGAAAGGACGAGGAGGAACGGGGTGTGACAGCAGAGGGTGGTGGCACTGCGTGGGCATCCGTGCCCCGCTGGTCTCGGCTCTGTACCTCCGAGTCAGCCCTGCTTCCCAGGCCTTTGTGCCGCAGTGTGACAGAGACTTACATGTTCATGTGAGGGTGTGTGTCTGCTCGGGAATGAGTGGGTGAACGAGTGAGTGAGTGAGTGAGCGAGTGAGTGAATGAGTGAGTGAGTGAGTGAGCGAGTGAGCGAGCGAGTGAATGAGTGAGCGAGCGAGTGAGTGAGTGAATGAGTGAACGAGTGACTGAGTGAATGAGTGAGCGAGTGAGCGAGCGAGTGAATGAGTGAGCGAGAGAGTGAGTGAATGAGTGAGCGAGCGAGCGAGTGAGCAAGTGAGTGAGTGAATGAGTGAGTGAGTGAGTGAATGGGTGAGCGAGCGAGTGAGTGAGTGAATGAATGAGTGAATGAGTGAGTGAATGAATGAGTGAGTGAGTGAGTGAATGAATGAGTGAATGAGTGAGTGAATGAGTGAGTGAGTGAGTGAATGAGTGAGTAAATGGGTGAGTGAGCGAGTGAGTGAAAGAATGAGTGAATGAGTGAGTGAATGAGTGAGTGAATGAGTGAGTGAGTGAATGAGTGAGTGAATGAGTGAGTGAGTAATGAGTGAGTGAGTGAGTGAATGGGTGAGCGAGTGAGTGAGTGAAAGAATGAATGAGTGAATGAGTGAGTGAGTGAATGAGTGAGTGGTGAATGAGTGAGTGAATGAGTGAGTGAGTGAATGAATGAGTGAGTGAGTTAATGAGTGAGTGAATGAGTGAGTGAGTGAGTGAATGAGTGAGTGAATGAGTGAGCGAGTGAGTGAATGAGTGAGTGAATGAGTGAATGAGTGAGTGAGTGAATGAGTGAATGAGTGAGTGAGTGAGTGAGTGAGTGAATGAGTGAGTGAGTGAATGAGTGAGCGAGTGAGTGAGTGAACGAGTGAATGAGTGAGTGAGTGAATGAGTGAGTGAGTGAATGAGTGAGTGAATGAGTGAGTGAGTGAGTGAGTGAGTGAGTGAGTGAATGAGTGAGTGAATGAGTGAGTGAGTGAATGAATGAGTGAGTGAGTGAGTGAGTGAGTGAAGAATGAATGCATTCCACAGATCCGTTGGGTCTGGAGCTGGTGCCGTAGCCAGCCAGGGCCTCTGGGGCTGTAGCCATGCATGGCCTCTGCCTGTGCAGCAGCAGGCTGTGACCTCGGAGGCCAAGCAGGGACGGGGCACTGCGCAGCTCCCTGGCCTTCAGAGCCCCAAGTGGTGTTCTGTGAGCTGAGCCCTGGGCAGAGGGCCTGGGGAGGCCTGCGATGGCCCTGAGGCAGCTGGGGGACACAGATTCAGGGTGGCAGAACCCCAAGACTGGGCCCTGGCCACAGAGGAAGGGGGAGGACAAGTGTGTGGTTGCTGCAAGGGGTACAGGGCAGGGACTCGACCCCAAGGTCCACGGGAAGGCTGCAGGAGGTGGCACAAACCTAATCCCAGCACACAGGAGGCTGAAGCAGGAGGATCGCCATGAGTTCAAGGCCAGCCTGGGCTACACGGTGAGACCCTGTCTCAAAAAAAAAAAAAAAAAAAATCCACAGGAAGCCAAGCAGGAAAGGGACGGGGCGGGCATGCATGGGAAGAACTGGGTGGGCACAGCAAGATGGCAGGGGACAGGGGGGGCCGGCCCCTCCCTACAGGACATCCTGAGGCTCAGCCTCTCTTGTGTCCTCTCAAGCTCAGAGGAGGGAGGGGTGGTCAGGAGTCCAGAGCAGAGCGTTTCCCCGCCAGAGTGGAAAGATGCCCCAGGAACCGAGAGCCAAGTGGGCAGCTCAGAATGGGGCCCCGTCCCTGGTCCCCCAGGCACCCAGGGCTCAGAAGGACCTGTGGGCTCCAGCTCAGGTTCAGAAGCTCAGGGCCCCGCCCTGCCCACCACCGGGGCTCTCTCCAAAACTAGAAGAAAACCAAGTCCCTCGGGGCGTGACCTGATCCTACAGCATCTGCAGCCGCCACGGCCGGGTCACACGGAATCCACAGGGCCCCTCCCCGCTCCACTGCATGACACCCTCCCTTGGGCTTTGTCCCTTGGTCGCTTGTGGTCTCCGGTTTGTATACTCCAACCGCTCCCTGCTAGAGCAGCGGTCATTGCCATCACGGGCGGGGGTGTGTGCCCATCATGGGCATGGAAGTTAGCTTGGAGACTGAAGTCCTAACCGTGCGTGTGCCTGGTCATGGAAACAGGGTCACGGCAGAGGTGATTCAGACACAAGCTACAAGGAGAGCATCCAGGGAGGGACAGCCTCACGGGAAGAAGGGGTGCGGGGGACACTGAGTGAACCCCGTGTGCAGAGAGGACGGGCAGGAGAGGACGAGGCCGAGGTCGGAGCCGCGCGTCTGAGACCAGGCCACCGACGATCGCTGCCCCCTGGCTCAGAGCGAGCCTGTGACACCCGGTTTTAGACTGGTTCCTCACACTTCCCAGGCCTCGGGAATCCCACGTCCCTTCCTGTCCCCGTCGGCCTTTGGCTCTCAGTGAATGACCATAGTTATGCGCTGCTTTCTGGATTTTTTTTGAGACTGGGTCTCACTATGCAGCTCAGGCTGGCTGTGAACTCACGGTGCAGCCCGGGCTGGCGTCCAGCTCACAGCACTTCTGTGTCTCGGCCTCCTGAGGGCTGGGGTGACAGGTGCGCACCGCCACACCCGTCACACACTTCACTCTCTGAGGGAAGCGGAGGCTTTCCAGACGCTCGCGGACCGCGGGGCCCTTTGAGAACGGACAGAAACTGGGGTGCTCCTCCCCTCGGGCCACACACACGGTGCTCAGAGCCAGGCGTCCTGAGGGCTGTGGGCCACCTGCCCGGGGCCCAGTGCTCTTTCAGCACGGCAAGGACGGTGCCGGCCACAGGCCCCCAGGGGTCCCCGGCCGGAGCTCCACAGGGAGGCGCCGGCCAAGCACCCTGGCCCCGGGCTCCCCTTAGGGAAGTGGGAAGGAATGTGGACAGGTTAGGAAACCTGTCCCCACGGTCACACGGGTCCCAGGATTTCTCCACCATCTACTTTAAACATGGTAAAATCTACAAAACATAAAATTTACCCCCCTGCCATGTCAAAGTATTCAGTTGTTACCACTGAGTAATCCAAAATGTTGTGCAAACGTCATCACTGTCCATTTGCAAACTCTTCCATCCTCCCACACCGGAACTCTGTCCCCACACACATTAACCCTGTCACCCCCACCCCAGGGCCCACTTTCTGTCTGTCTATATGAATGTGAGAGCTCTAGGGGCCTCATATAAATGGAATGCGAAGATTATCTTTTTGCAATCAACTTCTCTCACTGCCTGTAATGCCTCATGCTTTATCCATGTCAAAGCATGTGCCACAGTCTTTCCTTTTTTAGGAGTGAGTAATATTTCACTGTGTGAATACACCACATGTCATTTACCCATTCATCCATCAGCACATATTGGGGTAGTTCCCACCTTTTGGCTATCCTGAGTAACGCTGCTGGGGACGTGGATGCATTACTCTCTCTTCAAGTCCCTGCCTTCGATTATTTTGCATATAGTCATAGAAGAATTGACTGAATTGGTCCTATGATAATCCGAACTTTTCCAGGAACCACCAGGGTGTTCTCCAAAGTGGCTGTGCCACTTTACACCCCCTTCGGCAGTGCACACGCCTCTCCCCGCCCCAGCCAGCACTCTTTTCCTGCCTTTCTCATGGGAGCCACCCCGCTGTTTTGCTCTTCCTGGACTCAGTTTCCACATCTGTGCAGTGGGCGCGAGGGTCCTCACAGGGTCGGACTCTGGGCACCGCCCACTCCGGGAGCCCTGGCTGCTGCTTCGGAGGCAGCTCAGCCCTCTGAGCTCAAGGTCCCCCTGCCAGGAGCGCCTCAGGGCCCCCTTCTGGCCTGAGCTCCTGCGGAGCACTGAGGAAAGGGCCTGGCAAGGGGAAGCACCCCGCCCCGCCCCGCCCTGCCCCGCCCGGCCCTCCAAGCTCTGCTTGCCTCTGCGTTGCTATTCTGGCCCAGCGCTCCCATCTCCAGTTACCAGCGATCAATAGGGACCGCATGTCCGCAGAGGACAGACAGAGGCAGGGGCGGGAGCGGGGAGGAGGGGGCAGGCAGGGGGCCCAGGGCCGGTGGTGGGTCGGGGAGCCCCGAAGTCCAGGCCCAGGACAGCCTCCCCGGCCGGGAGCAGGGCGTGGCCGGGATGCCTGGCCGGAGCACAGCGGGTGCTGGGTGCCCAGGGTTCCTTCTGTTCACCCGCAGGTACGGCTGTCGCCTTAATCTGGTGCACGGGGCTGCTCTGCATCAGCTCCCACACACACCGCCCCGGCCGGCTCCAACCCTGCGGGCGGTGCGGAGTTCACTCCTGGCTGCCCAGCGCTGGCCAGCAAGGGCCTAGCCGGCTGGCTCCTGGGAGCGCCGAGAGCTTTCCCCAAGCCCCAGACCGCCGTGGCCTGCCGCACGGTGCTGCGTGCCTCTGGGTTGCTGTGTAGGCCCAGCAAGGGGGTCAGCCCTACCAACCCAGCCTTTCATTGCCTCCTCACAAGAGCCGGCGAGGTCAGCACTGCGTCTCCATTCTGCGGATGAGCAAGCCGAGGTTGGCCCAGGGGGCGATCACCAGCTACGCTCCCTGGAAGGGACCCGCAGGCAGCTGGCTGACTCTCCCACACCGGCCGGCCCCACCTTTCGAGCTGGGCTGGGAGTCCTGTTTTGGGGCGAGAAGCCCAGCAGGTGGGGGCTCGCTGCTCGACCTTGTGCTGGTGGGGGTTCTGCCTACTCCCTCCTCACGTCCCGGCTTTGCCCAGACTCTCAGCCTCTGCCCCAAGCTCCCCGGTGCACAAGGAGAAAATAGCCCCGCCCCCTGCTGACTTCCGGGAATGGGCTGGGGACAGGGAGGGCTGCCGGAAGTGCTGGCTGCTAGGTTCCCTCTATGCTACTATCCTGACCTTCTCCTGCAGCTGTGTCCCTCCACTTTATTCTCTGGTTTGTACCAGTCGCCGTCTCCCAGGGCCCTGGGTCCTCTCTCCCCCTCCGGCCTCCCCCTTCGGCTTGAATACCTGCTACCTGTGCAGAGCTGGGGACTGACACCCATGCAAGGACTCTGGGATCCCATGAGCGGCCAGAGATCGCCCACCATGGAAACTGCTCAGCTTGCGAGGGCAGTCAGAGCTGGACACAAGCGGCTTTGGATCTTGGCTGTCATTTAGTTCAGCCTGTGCTTTCCTGTTGGACAACACCCTGTGGGGGCCTCGTGTGTTGGGTCCTACACCTTGCCCTTGGGTGCTGCCTGTCTGCCCTGGGGCCGCAGCTGGACTCCCAGGGAGCTGAAGAAGGGCAAGTGGAGGCAGTGACAGCCCTTTGTGGAACCACCAGGGTGGACAAAGGCTCGGGCGAGTCTTCGGGGACTAGGTCAGATTCCAGGCTGCAGCAAAGGCGAGTGTGTGCGCGGGGGCCAGGGATGTGGGTGCCTGTGATTTCTAAGCCTCCTCCAACTGGGATGAGAGCTGGAAATCGGGGATGTCTGCACCGAGCCAGACCTAATTAATCCACAACCAAGCTGCTGCTTCCCTACCAAGCAGCTGCCTGAAGCTACGGACTCTCCGTGAATGGATCCCCACAGCTAACCCTCTGCCCAGGTGCTGGGTCCCAAGGTGTGTGGGCCACCCAGCGGGGAGCATCCTGCTACCTTGCAGGGAGAGGTGGGCAGCCCAGTCCTGTGGTCACAGACAGAAACCCAAGGCCCGGAGAGGGGCACAGAGGACAGGCCCGAATTCGAGTCATCCTGCTGAACCTTTCGCAGTCACCATCCCAGCCTGGACCCCACACTGGCCCAGACATCAGAACCCTGTGCGAGCTGCCCAGGAAGTGTAAGGTGAAGGCCAGGGTCCCCTGTGGCAGCCCGAGGCAGTCAGGACACAGGCCAGGACCCTCGGGGACCCCTCAGCCCCTGGCTTCCATGGCAGTGCTTAGATACCAGGTGAGTCCAGAACATCCCTGATTTCCAGCTCTCACCCCAGTTGGAGGAGGCTTAGAAATCACAGGCACCCACATCCCTGGCCCCCGCGCACACACTCGCCTTTGCTGCAGCCTGGAACCTGACCTACTCCCCGAAGACTCATCTGAGCCTTTGTCCACCTGGAGTCACAGCTGCGTCCCAGTGGGGTGAGATGCAAACAGACGCAGAGAGCGAGGGTGCCCCCCGGCCCGCCCGACCAGTGGGGCCCAGCCGCCAGCCAGCTGTGAGCGAGCGGGGTTCCAGTGTCCCCCAGCGCTTCTCCCGGGCCCGGCACATTTCTTTCCCACGCCTGTGAACGGTGTCAAGATTACACACGGTAGAGTTTACAAAAATAAGACTGCTCTGCACACACCGGGCTGCAAGCTGCCTTTCCCACCTGTCAGGAATTGCACGCTTGGGCAGAACTTGCAGCCTGCCGTGGAGACTCGCCCCGGGCCCGGCTCCTGCTGAAGCCCCAGTTACGCTGCGACACCCTTGGGTCCCAGCGCTGTCCTCCCTCCGTCTGCCAGGCCTCTCGTGCCGGTATTTCGACCCGTATGGATTTCATTCAGAAGTTTCTTTAGCACACACCACGTGCCAGGCCCCGTGCTGAGCACCTCGCCGGCTAACTCCTCCAACCCCGGCCACCCTCAGTAGGCAGACGGCCAGGATGGGGTCCCTGCCCTAGAGACCAGCGCGGTACCCACCACGGGCACACGTGACCTGCACTTGCAGGACCAGGAAATCGCCCGCAGCTCGTGCAGCGCCTCCCCGGGAGGGAACGGCCGCAGGTTTGCTCCTGGCGCTCCTGGCCCCTCCCTGGGCACCGCTCTCCACTTCTGCCTTCGGGTTGCAGCCTTTCACCACACAAGGCAGCGCTGCGAGAACACGGCCCCACCAGCTCCGTCTTTCGGGTGCACTGTGGGGCCTGAGGTGGTCGGCAGGACCCCCGGACAGAAAGGCCCCGGGTGAGTGGGGAGTGGCTCACCCTGCACAGCCCAGGTGCTAGCCCAGCCCTCCCTCTGCGAGGACGTTAACATCCACACACGCACCCTGCCCGGAACAGCCCAGACAGCTGTCTGCACAGCCCGGCCATCAGAGGCACAGGCAGTCACCACGGACATCCTCTGCAGCAGCTAATATCCCAGGAACAAGGCGATGTCTCAGACGATAAGCGACACCCGGGAGCCAGCTGAATCCCAGGTGACAGCCCAGCACCAGGTGACATTCTGGGTAACAGATGTGTCTTGGGAACCAGGTCATGAATACCCCAGGAACCAGGTGACATCCCAGACGTCAGCCAGCACCGTCGGGAACCGGGTGACAGCCCAGGCCCCGCCCCGCGACCTTACCTGCCGATGACCTCGATGTTGGAGATGGCGTAGAAGTACTTGTACAGGTTCTCGCGTTGCACGTAGGTGCCGCCCAGCGCGGGCCGCAGCAGGCGCACGCGCAGGTCGGTGAGCGTGAAGAAGTCCTTGAGGCCCTTGGCGCTCTCCAGCCGCGTGTACAGGTTGTCCATGTTGCGCAGGTCGGGGCCCGCGAAGATGGCGAAGCGGTCCCGCACCTCGAAGCGCACGTGCTTCTCCTTCTTGGAGCCAGCCCAGCGCGAGTGCTCCTCGGTGCACAGCACGCGGTGGGCGCTGGACGGGGACATGTCCCGGGCCCGGCGTGCGGCCATGCCGAAGGCCTCCATGCAGTCCTCGGCGTAGAACTGGTAGGGCTGCCACGTGCGCCCATTGTCCAGCGACTTCTCCAGGACCATGACGGTGGGCCGGCCGTACTCGAAGGTCATCACCACGTCGTCGGTCAGCTCCACGCTCTTGTTCCAGGACAGGGTGATGTTGGCCTCCAGCGGACTGGGGTAGCGGCTCCAGGTCACGCTCTGCCAGTAGGTGGCCAGGCCCTCGTCCTCGCGGTCGAACATGAGGCGCGGCGGGTGGGCCAGGTCGGGGTTGGAGGCGTCACACTCGTTGCTGCACAGGTAGGGGTTCTCCTGCAGGGGAGGGAGGCAAGGGTGGGCACCCTGGCTGGCACACTGCCCCCGGGGTCCACACTGATGCCCGGCGTGCGGCCACCCCAGCAGGGAGACCGAGGGGCAGTGGCATGCTCTGCTCCAGCGACTCAATTATCTGCAGAGCTAAAACTTCTCTAGGTAATAAAGTCTATTAATTAAAAATAAAAAACACAACCAAACAGTGGTACCAGCCACCAGGCCCCAGACTGCTCCCAGCCCTTTGATGAATATTTTAGGCGTCTGGCTTGTTCAGAGACAAAATGCCTTGGATCTGAGTTAAAAACCTTTTACTCTCCAATGAGCCATGAGGCCCCCTCCCAGGACTGGACGCAGGGCCCAGCCGCCACCCTGCCGTCCCCGCAGGCCACACTGCAGTCCACCTCTGGCCGTGGCTTTGATCCTCGGGAGAGGAGGACAGGCTTCCAGACAGCCCAGGACCCTCGGTGGGCAGCACTGGCCCTGGGGCTCATGGAGGCTAGGCCCACAAAGCCCTCCTTGACCGAAATAGCTCTCCTCGGCCCCCTGCCAGGCCTTCGTCCACCCCCCGGCCTGGCCCTGTTGATCACCAGGCTGGCAGACCTTGGAGTGCAAGGAACGCAGCCCCTGTGCAAGCCCTCTGTGAGCAGGTGGGGAAAACGAGGCCCAGGGTGGCAGGACTGGCCCAGGCCTTCTGAGGAGTGGGCAGAGCCTCTGAGAACGAATCTGCTCCTCTGCCCTGTGTTCCCAGCTCTGTCCCCTCCTCCCTCTTTCTCAGTCACTGATAATCACTAAATTATAGGTATTATGGTCATTGTAATGATGTGCTGCTTACGCACCCTGGAGCCCTGCTCTGCTACAGAGAAGGGTAAACGTGAGTCGTTCGCAGGAAAGCAGACACACCTCGAGACCACCGTGTTCCGCGAAATCCGTCAGACACGCAAGCTTAAATATCGAGCCGTTTCTTGTATATGAGAAACCCGAAGTATAAATAAATTAAAGTGCAAAATAAAAGATAGATACTAGGAAACAGTGAGATTGATCTTTTGCAAATGGGAAAAGGACCAAGAGCTGCAGGGAGGGGCGGAGGGAGGGAAGGGATCGTCAGAAGAATGAAGGTCTGCTCTGCGCGCCAGCTCTCCACCAGGCATGCAGGTGTCACGTGCTGCACACACGAACTCACAAAAATGAAAATTAAAAGCACCCACGAATCCAGAGGCAGTTACCCTGGTATCCGGCTACCGCACACAGCGTGTTGATATTCCCGTGGACCCCCGATGCAGGCAGCCACTCACCCGCCCTGGTCCCTCTCCCATCCCCTGCCTTTTGTCCCACCCTGCCCAGCCCCCCAGTGGTCCTTAGGGTACGGGCATATGGGTCCCTCCAAGCCTGCCCGTCTGGGGGACTGGGCCGCCGTAGGCTCTGCCAGGCAAGGGTGTGGACAGTGTGCACCTCACCGGCAGGCCAGCCCCTGGGGAAGCAGGGGGTTGGAAACTAAGGAGTTAGCTGAGTATTTACTGGCCTATGTACCCGACTTCTGTCCGTCCTCCCTCTGCCCCACCTGAGGTCTCAGGATGCCACGAGCCATTCAGGAGCGAAGTCCAGCCACCTCGGCACTGGCCTGTCCTCTGTCCTTCGCTGGGGGCAATTCCAAGGCTGGAGCTGGGGACAAGGCCCACTTCGCCCCAATCTCCCTCCACCCCCAGCGCTGACAGCTGCTGACAGTGTGTGAGGGAGGGGCGGCCCTGCCGGCTCCTGGGGTCAGCCTTCCAGGATCAGAGTAGCTGCGGGCACAAACAACGCCAAGATTAAGTGACCTGATACAGGGCTCGCAAGTCAGGTGTGTGGGCACATGCCGGACCTTTCTAGATGGCGCCAAGGCCCACCTGTGACGTTATCAAGAGCATCAATCGCTTTAACCATCTCACAAGTAGTCCAAAAGTACCCTGATTAAAAGCCTTGGAATTTTCTCCACAAAAATGCAGAAATCCACTTTCCATACAGTTGCGCCCCATGTCCCTGCTTGGGACCCCCTGTCTGAGGCGGGGGCCTGAAAGCCTTGACTTCTATCTCAGCTTTACCCTGGGAGGGTATGCCTTTTCTGAGCCCGTATTTCCTTAAATTTTTAGACAGGGTCTTGCCAGGTCCCTAAGTTGCCCAGGCTGGGCTTGCACTTGCAATCCTCCTGCCTCAGCCTTCCAGAGTGCTAGAATGACTGGCATGCACCATTGTTCCCTGCTTCAGAGTTATTTCTTAATCCAGTCATGCATTTGCATGAATGCATGGGTGTCCACTGAACTGAGCAAAACGCACAGATTTACCTCTGTCTTTGGGTCCACATTCTTTACAAAGGCTCCATGTCAGCAAAACCGGGATTGAATTCATCTGTGTGCTTTTCGCTGGTTAATCCCTCCCTTTCTGTCAGGCCTCAGTCGTGAACGTGGGACAGGTCAGGAAAAGATATTTTGTCTTGGCTTCTCAACTAGGGGTAAACTCCCTGCAGATAGCCCCGTCTGCCTCTGGCCCCACCACAGCCCAGCTCTTGCATTCTTTGGGGACATGGGACATCTTTGTCGGGGGAAGGGGGGTTCCATGAGAGGAGCAAGCCCAGCCTCAGGTACTGCGAGGCCAGCACCTGTGTATGGACTGCTCGGGGTGCCGGAGGCCAGGAGAATGTCCCAGCCACCCCCGGACCCATGGCTCCAACTGTCAGAGCCGGGGCTCACAGCATCCTGGGTTTTGGAATTGTAATGGCACACGCCTGTCATTCCAGCACTCTGGGAGGCTGAGGCAGGAAGATTGCAAGTTTCAACTAAGTCCCAGAGAACTTAGTGACTGAGTGAGACCCTGTCTCAAATAAAAAATTAAAAAACAGGGCTGGGGATGTAGCTCGGTACAAAAACCTTGGGTTCAGTCCCTAGTCCTGCAAATGAAAGGAATCCTTTTATTTACATTTCATGAACGAGGAAAGGCTGAACAACCTCCCAAGGTCACCCCGCTTGTGGTGGGACAAGAAGCACCCCAGCCTGGAGACAAATGGGGAGATGGTGTCCTTCACCCTTGGGGAGGACGCCGCCACCCCCAGCCCCTGCCACTCTCCGCAGACACACACCGGCTCCATGGGGGAGGCAGGCGTCACACCCAGGCATGTGCCAGGCCCAGAACAGTTGAGCAGCTGAGAGATTTTTGGACCCTGTCTGCCACGCTGTCAACCTCCCGGATGGGCTGGAGGCAGCTGCGGTCCCAGGTGGGAGGCGCCCGGGGCTGGGAGCCGGGAAAAGCCGAGAGCAGAGCCGGCTCTTGTTCACAGTTTGGGGACTGAGGGAGGAGGACCGAGGGAGGGAAGCCGCAGGAGCACTCACACCCTTGGGTTGGCTCCTGGGACTTCTGGGACAGCGCATAAATCAGGATCGAGCACTCCAACCCATTGAGTCACGCCGATAGGACTGCAGGGGCTGCCCGTAACGCCACAGGTGACCCTGGCTGGGGCCTCGGCCTATCTGTGCCTCAGTTTCCCTCCTCTTGAAATGGTCAGGCAGGAGTGGGCCAAGAGGCTCTGACCCTGACATCCTGAGATCTCCAGTTGTGCGGCTTCCTCCTCATCCTCCGTGTCGTCTGGAAGGAAGGACGGAGACACACCCTCCTCCCCTTGGGGAGAGGGCCTCGCCCAGGGAATTCTCGCTAACAAATTATTTCCTATTTATTGGTAAGAAAAGTTGCAGTGGGGATAAATTATTAACGCGGCGGAAACAGAGATTCTGTTCAGCGCTGATGCTAATTCCAGCGGCCCACCGGCCCCTGCGCCCCGCCTCCCGCGTCTCCCTCCCTGTCTCCCGCCCTCGATCTCTGCGGTTTCATCGATCCCTGCCCCTCTTGTTTCTCCACCTCTAGCTTCTTCCCCGTGGAGCAGAAGCCTTGGGTCACAGCAAGGTGACCTCGCTGGGCTTGGGAATCAGCCGAAAGCGACCCTCACCGCGCTGTCCAGGGAGCAGTTTCCCTCCTGGCCCTGGTCCGTTCCGGAGGCCAGGAAAGCGAGGGAGCCACGGCAGGTTCGGCTTGCCCGCCCCACCCCGAGCCTCGCCCCAGCCTCCCGGAGCCTGGCCTGCCTCAGCAGCCCCCCAGCGGCCTCCATTCTGCAGCAGAGTCCCGAGGGACCGAGAGGACACTGACGGCTTCCATCTCAACCCTGTCCCTGGCCAACCTCTTTTCCAGAGCCATGACCTCACGGAGGGCTGCACCACGGTCACCAGCGCCACGGCCACATGTGGCAATTAGGGGACATTTGCAAACTGACTGAGGACCCGGAGAGTCCCACGGGGCTGCTGGGAGGACAGGCCATCCACGGCCATGTCCCAGCAGCTGGCCAGGGCCTGGCCCGACATCGAGTCTCCCCAGCAGGCCCCACCCCCAAGCCTTCCGAGGGGGCGGGGGGGGGGGCAGGGCTGTGCACTGCAGCAAGACACCCAGGATGGGGTCTGCCAGGAGGTCACGGTCAGAGGGCCAGGCCCCACTGCCAGGCCCCACGTGCTAGCCAGGAGCAAACCCACAGAAGAGCCAGAGTGGGCAGGCGGGGGTCCTGCTGGGGCCCCGGGGAGATGAGGGTTAATCTCTCCAGGAACTTAAATGTGTGTTCTTAAAAAAAAAAATCTGCTTTGCCCTGGACATATGTGGCTTCTTCCCACAGCCAGATTTCCAGGAATGCTTGGGATGGGAAACTCTCCCGGCTGAAGCGTGCCTGGCAGCAATCCCTGGTGGCCCCCACAGGCAGTGGATGCCTCACTGGTACCACACCACCAACCAGACACGCGTGGGCATCCGTCTCAGAAGGGGATGGCTCCCCTTCATTCGCATACCCCCAGCGACAGGGAGCTCATTACCACAAAAGGCAGCGAGCCCCAAACGCTCCATTCTTAGAATCTGGTGATCTATTCTGGCAGCATGCTCCACGTGCTTTGTCTCAGGCCCCCTCTTTTCCTGCCTTGGTCCTGTTTTCTCTGGTGAGGCTGTAAATGTTTTCCAATTCTTTAGCGAGAGGGAGGCAGGGTGAGCCTGAGCCCTCCCCTTTCTCAGGAGCTCAGGATCCTCAGATACTTCCCCTTGTGCCCCTCCTGCCTGCACAGCCCGTGCCCAGGGCTGGGGCTGGCGCTGCCGTGCCTGGCGCCCGGGTCGCTCATACTCCCGCTGCCCACCCGACTCCTGTTGGTGCGGGGCTGCGCCTGGCCACCCCAAACTCTACAACACGTTCATCTACTGTGTTTCTGAAAAGTAAATAAGACGGGGGGTGGGGGAGGTGGAGAGGAGGAGGAAGGGGAGAGGAGGAGCGGGGCGGGGCGGGGGCGAGCGCTGCGGAGTGCGTTATTGATTTGGGACTTAGAAAATGCTTACAGGGAAGAATGGCGTCCTGCTCTTTAAAAGCCTGTGCAGTGCGTCAGCGTGCGCCGGCCGGCAGCCTTCCCAGAGAGGGCCGCTCTGCCGACATGAATATTTCATCAGAGGAGAAAGCGCTGGGAGGGCCGCACTGGGGCAGGGGCAGGGGCAGGGCCGGGGCAGGGCCTGGGCCAGGGCTGGGGCTTCCTGCCCAGCTCCTCTGCTCCCCGGGCCCCAGCCCTGGTCCATCGCCTGCATGAGGGGGCTGAACAGCAGAGCGCCAGGCCTGTGGCAGGTCCCGGCAGAGGCTGGGGACAAGGACGAGCCGGGCACAGGCCATGGAGAGGTGCAGAGGGGTGAGGCTCAAGCTGCCCCGTCCTCTGCAGCAGTCCTCAAGGGTTCACCGCGCTCCTGCCCCCAGCGGGCCCCCACTGCCCCCGGCCTCCCATCCCAGCCTGCCCAGCCTGCGCCCAAGGCCCGGATCCAGCCCCAAGTGCCCTGGGCCCCTCTGGGAGCCTCAGGGCCCTTCCCCCACGGCTGGGCGAAGCCGGGTCCTCTCCTATGTTGGCCTTGCTGTCTCCTCTCCGGCCTCATCTTCCTTTCTTGACATCCCCGTGTCCCCCTGAGCTTTCAGGGTGGCCCCTCTCTCAGAGGACCCTTCCTCCCTTTCTTTTGTCTTTTTTCAAGGGGGTCTCGCTATGCAGTTCAGGCTGGCCTTGAGCTCACTTTGTAGCCCAGGCTGGCCTTGAACTCGCAACGATCCTCCTGCCTCAGCCTTCCGAGTGCTGGGATGACAAGACTGCACCACTACGCCCAGTAAGGAGCCTTTCTCCCTTAAACACCCTGTCCTGGGGAAGACGCTCCCGGCCACTGTGCCTACTGCCCAGGCGAGCACTGGACCCCAGTGTGCCCGAGCGACGGCGTCAGTTAGAAGCCTGTCCCTTCCACCCTGCGCCTGGGAAGGCAGTGTGGAGCCTGCGCTGGGTTTGCAGAGTGACTCCCTCCGCTCAGCAGGGCCCCACCTGGGTCCTCAGCTCTCAGAAGCCTCAGGAGTAGACACGGTACTGAACACACGGGGGACAGCTCGTGGGAGTGGCCCCAAGCCCAGACCTCGAGGGCTTCTTCTTGCTGCTGTCTGAGGAGTTGGAGGGTGTCCGTGCAGAGGACAGAGGTCGCTGGGTGTGGCCTGAGCCTGGGCACACCTGCCACACCCGGATGAGGGTGGGAGTGGGGGGGGGCGGGTGCATCTGTTAATTTGTCCATTCACTCATTCCTCATAGGTCACCAGAGGGGCGGCCGCCGGGATCACAGGGAAGGGGCGGTGGGCCTGCCAGAGGCGCAACGCCAGGGGCCAGGCAGGCTGACCACTGAGGCGGCAGCCAGCTGACCAGTTACCCAGCACCGGCCCACAGCCAGAAGCCTTGCTCAGCTTAGACACACGGTGGGGCTCAGGAGGCCAGCAGGGCGGGTCCCAAAGACCTGTCACCTGGGTGGTGACCTCCATCCCGCCGGACTCTCCCCTCCAGGTGACAGAGCAGGGGCCCCCAGAGCCCCTCACTTGCTCAGCACCACACTCCTGGGCATTCCGACCCTGTGCGGGAGCCCCAGAGGGGTGTCCGCGGCGTGGTCCCTGTGAATGGCACAGAGGGTGCCCCGGGGGGTCCGAGGGCTCAGCAACAGGCAGGTGGGCATGGAGGGGACGGAGCAGAGGGCAAGCCCCAGGCACCGAGGCTGCAGGCAGCAATGGGAACACAGCGGGACCCAGCCCAGTGGCTCTCTGGCCCACACCGGGAGCACACGCCCCTGGGTCTCTGGGAGCCAGCCGAGCAGCGACCCTGCAGCTCCGAAGCACAGCAAACTTTGGGGCCCGGGCCGGCCAGGCTGCTGATCCTCTCCCCTCCGCCTCTGAATTACTAAACCCAAGAAGACACTCAAGGCTGGATGGCGTCCAAGGCCATCCCGGGGAGACGGCAATGGATGCTTCTGAAATCCGCTGGGGGTTTAACGCATCCTGCTGTCGGGGCCCCACGATGTGCTGCTATTCCCAGGGGAGCTCACACGGAGCCTGGGCCCTGCCTTCCCTGGTCTCTGGGTCACACTGACCCCCAGGGTGGGACCTTCGAGATGCCCCTCACAAGGGCTGGGCGGTGCAAGGGATGAGGCCCAGCACCCCAGAATCGGAGCCCTCCTGGCCTGCGGCAGAGACGCCCCTGGCCCACAGGCAGCAGCCGTCCTCACAGGAACCCCCCGCCCTGATCACGTGGGCCGGGCACAGGCAGCCAGGGGCTGGGCCACACCTCGGGGACCCAAGACGGGACAGTGTTCCACCTGGGCTGACCAGTGGCCACAAGGGTATCCCGACCCCCACCCCATCCCCGCTGTGCCCGGGCTGGGGAACCTTGGGGAGCCCCGGTAAGTGGCCGGGCCGGAGCCTCTCCGACGTCACCCGCTGCTCCTGCTACCCTCTATTTTTAGGCTCATTACTGTCCCTCATCGGGTGTATATTTCCCCCACTCCTTCCCCAGAAAGACAGATCGGCTCCCTCCAGGCAAAGCCACCTTGCCTCCCCGGAGCTGGCGCGTGGGAACACACACACTGCCAAATAGACATGGAATAAGTGAATTACCAAATAAACGGATTAGCAGGCTCTGTCACGTCTCAAAGGGCAGGGGTGGGAGATGTCCCCAGCCCTCCTCCCCCGGGCTGACAGGGACAGCATGCTCCTTGGCGCTCACAGCTGCATGCATGTGTGCGTGCGCACACACACACCCACACACGCACACACACGATGCTTTTGGAGCTGCTCAAGCCACTCCCCTGAGGTCTGCAACCAGATAGTAGCCTGGATGCTGGGTCCAGGCAGCCCAGGTAGGATACCAAGGTCCCCCACCTAGAAGCTGTGTGATCTTGGGCAAGTAGATCCACCTCTCTGAATCTGAGATTCCTCATATTCAAAATGAGTATCACTGTAAACTCTGTCCTAAGTTTCCTGCAAAGACAGAAGGAGCTGCTTTGAGTTAAGCACTTGGTATATGCTAGGCACTTAATAAATGCTAGTTGTTTCTGCTCTGAGGAGGAGGAGGATGTGACATCCACAAAATCCTGAGGAGGACCAGTCAGTAACAAGAAGACAAACTCAGCTGGGTTGGATGGCACACACCTGTCATCCCAGCACTTAGGAGGCTGAGGCAGGAGGATCACCACAAACTCAAGGGCAGCCTGGGCTGTATAGTGAGACCCTGTCTCAAAAAATCAAGAAGTAGAAGAAAAAGAAGAGGAGGAAGAGGAAGAAAAAGGACGACGAGGAGAGAAAATGGGATTTCCCTGTAGTTAAAATTCCCCCAAAGGCCGCACATATAGCTCAGCGGCACAAGCACCTGCCTGGCAAGTGCAAGGTCCTGAGTTCCATTCCTGATAACGGAAGAAAAAAGAAAGATTCCCCCAAGCAGGGCAGGACCGCCTCAGGCTGGATGGCTGAGCAGGGGAGGCCATGGGTGGACTCGGGGCTGCCTGGGAAGTCCCCAGCGGCACGTGCGACCTTGCGTGTGCACGCCTGTGTGCATGTGTGTGCACACGTGGGCATTGTTCTAGGAAGAGCACTGGGACCCTGAAAAGCTGGGCGCCACTTGCACTGGGGTTTTGTTGCTGAGATGAGTTGGCTTCCTGCTCTCTGTCCTCCTTGGGCCTTTGGGGCCTGGAAGGACCTGGCTTCTCCCGATTTCCCTCCCGCCCCCCCTCTCACGGGCCGGGACCCAGGGGACACTGGAGTCGACATGCACACCCCTCATCTCACAGGCGGGAGATCTGCACCCCGGGGAAGAGCCTTGCGTGGGGTCCCTCAGCTGCTGCAGCCGACACTGAGGGGGCCCGGTTCCCGGCGGCCACCCCAGGACAGCTGTTGGCAAAGGTTCCGGACAGTGCCGTGACAAGGTGCCCTCTGCACAGCTGGCTTCTCCACCCTGCCACCTGCCTCCGGCCACTCCTATCTCCCCAGAGGAAGGGGACACGCCACGAAGCTTCAGCCCCTAGCGGACCCCACACTCGCAGGCCTCTCCGCATCCCCTGTCCACCGCAGGGCCTTTGGTGGCTGAGGAACCTGGCCGTCACCATTGACTTTATCACCCCAGGCAGTGCGCGGAGTCAAGCGGACAGATGACTTGGGCAGCGGGAGGGAGCTGCAGTGAGGCCTGGGGAGGCCCAAAGAGTCCCCAGGGACTTAAGACAAAGTGTGCTGGGGGAGAAGACCAGCCATGAAGCAGGGACTGTCGAGACCCCGGATTTAGATCCAGGGGCCCATAAACATGGAGGGTTGAATTCAGTAAGCTGGAGTAGGACTGTCCCCTTCCCTGAGCCTCCCACGCTGCATCCATGCTACGGGGGCCCCCACGCCAGCCTTGCCGGGAGAAAGACACAGCCGCGCACATCCACCAAGTGCTCTGTGCCGAAGATCATCACCAGCGCTGACTTTGTCGCAGCTGGGGACGTTCGGGCCACCGCCCTAATCTGGCTCACACCGGCCACGCCAGCTGTCACAGGACACCTGGCGCTGCTGCAGTAGGAAACGCCATGGTCAGCAGGTGGGCTGGGCGGAGGCACTCGTGGTCCCCTTGGGCTTGTGAGAGCCACAGCTGAGCCACTCTGGGGACAGACCACCAACACCAAGGTGGCCGCAGGTGACCTCCAGATGCGCACCCCGTACCCCAGCAAATGCCTCCGAGGGAGGCCGAATCCGGCTGTGAGTGGATGGACCGATGGATGAACCCCGGGTGAAATGGTCCCAGACCCCGATCCAGTCCCCATGTGAGGGAGCCCACGGCCTGCGCTGGAGCCTCCCGGTCCTCCACTCCCTCCCGGGGACTGGCAAGAAGTCACTCCACTCTTCCTGGCCTCAGGTTCTCAGATGGGAAACAAAGGGGCTTGGGCCCCACTAGTGATTTTGTATTGTGTGCGCAGATCCTAGGACTTCCTAGGGGTGGGGTCGGAGAGGCCCGGAAGCCAGTTTCCAGGTGCCCATGTCCTGGCCTGAGCAGACCGACCTGCTGTAACGTGCTTATAGATATTGGGGTCCCCGGCTTCTCCTGGGGCTCCTCTGGGTTCTCCCAAATTGCCCTCTTGGCTCAGATGAGGGATGTCACCCATCCACGTAGCACCTACTATGTGCAACTCGACCTGTGTGGCAAAGGTCAGACAGGGACTCTGGCACCCGGCTGAGGGCGGTGGGGCGGGGGAGTGGCAGCCAGAGAGAGATTTGGAGACCAGAGAGAAACCATAGCACCCCTGCCCAGTCACCCTCCTCTGAGAACAACGCAAAGGTCCCGGCCTACACGTCTGAGCAGGGGAAAAGAGAAGCACGGTGGGATGGTGGCGGTGAGGGTCCGCTTCCCCCTCCTCAGGCTTCACCCTAGTGTAGTTGCTAAGCAGCTGGGATCCAAGTTCGAGCCTCCATGCTGTCACTTGGTACTGGGGTTTGTGTCCTTATCTATAAAATGGGCATATAGGACACTAGAAGATTCTTCCACGCAGGACACAGGGAGGGTTTGATGAAGTAATGCAGAAAACATGCTCAGTGGTACAACGGGCCAGACTTGTGAGGGTCCAGAAATAAGCTCACAAATCCGTGGCCAACTCATTTTCAGTGGAGATGCCGGGAAAATTTAATGGGGGAAAAATGAGGACCCTCCAGAAATGATGGGAGCAGTGGGTGCCGTGAATGAAAGGAATCCTTACCTCACACCATATACAAAGGTTAACTCCACATGGACCAAAGAGCTAAAATTATGGACAGCTTAGAAGACAACGCAGGGGTGAATATGCAGCATCTTGGATCTAGCCATGGGTCCTCAGCTGGGACACTCAGAACACAAGCAGCAAAAGCAACAGTAACAAATTGGACTAGATGGAGAGGAAACCATCAAGAAAGTGACATGACAATCCGTAGAATATAGAAAACAGTTTCAAATACGAATCTGATAAAGGCCTAGTATCTGGAATATAGAAAGAACATGTACAACTCAACCCCAAAGAGACAGCAAAGGACCTAGATGTGTGTCCAAAGAGTAGGCAAATGGCCAATCAACACACGCAGAGAGACTCCACAGAAAAATGCAAATCCAGCCCGTAATGAGATACTATTTCACACCCACTGGGTTGGTCACACTGTCTGATTCTATTTATTCGGAATGCCCAGAATAAGTAAATCCATACAGACAGCAAGTAGAGTGATGGTTGCCGGTGTGGGGGAGGAAGGGATGTTGAGTGACTGTTTAACAGCTCGGGGATTCCTTATGGGGTGACGGAAATGGCTAGGAACTCAACACAGGTGATGGCCCTCTGTCATTATAATGCCACTGACTTGCACGCGTTAGTTAAAAGGGCACATTTTATTATATACAGATATATAAACGCACTTTAAAAATTGTAAGCAGTTCATTTTGTGTTATATGGATTTTACATCAACTAAAAACTTTAAAAAAATCTGTGAAACACTGTTTAGCGCTGTGCTAGGCCCGGGGTCTTTCACGTGCACAGGGTGCCCTGTTGTGTCTATGACCAATCCGAGTTTCCCCCAAACCCCAGAACGTACCCGGCAATCACCCGGGAACTCTGACTGAAACACCGCCACTGCCAAGAGACCCCTGGGCTTAGTTCCCCCGTGGGCAAGGCCTCCTCCCTCTGCTGGGGTCTGCAAGTGCCGGGGCCCCACCCAATGCCCGCACCCGGCTGCCCTGCCGCCCCTGCTGGCAGTTGGCACCTGCCGGGGAACCAGAAACACATTTTCATGTATTTAAGCAAACCTGTCGCGGCCAAACAACGAATCAGGTCCCACACACCAAAGCCGAGCAGAACCGGCTGTGGTTTCTCACTTCCCTCGTCACTCCTCCCCTCCCGCCAGGGCTGGAGCACCCGTGTGGCCGCAGCTGCCCCAGCCAGGCCGCAGTCCAGCAGCCGAGGGCCGGGGTGGGTGCTGACCCAGCGCTGCAGGCCACCCCACTCCTGGGAACTCCACAGGCAGAGGTGAGACAGGGGCCACGCTGTGCAGCCCTGCCTGTGCCCTCCCCCCGCCTCTTCCCTCCCTTGCCCCCCTCGGTCCTGCTTGGGCTGCTCCAGCCCCTCTGTTAGAGGACCCGGGGCCACAGGCCTGCAGGGCCCATGGCTCAGAAGGGGCAGGGCGCAGGATCCTGCCTGTCTCCGGTCCACCCATTGCCTGCCTCACCAGCTGTGGGGCTGGACGACACGTGTAGAAAGGTGCAAAAGGAAAATATATTTAAAACAGGGCTGGGGTTGCTAGGCATGGTGGCGCATGTCCGTCATCCCAGCTCTCAGGAGGCTGAGGCAGGAGGATCAAAGCAAGTTCAAGGCCAGCCTTGGCTACGTAGTGAGATCATGTCTCAAAAAAAACCCTCCAAAAATCAGGGTTGGGGAACAGAGAGGGAGCAGGGGAAGGCGGGGATGGGGAAGGCGGGGAGGTCTCTAGCACCAGAAAGAGGTGCCTCTGGGCCCTTTCTGGTCCTGACTGCACCGCCTCTGCCCTCCTCAGAGTGTCTGGACCCAAACCTGCTCCATCAGAGCAGGCAGCACCAAGGACCTGTCCCCACGGGCCCTGCCTGGGTGACAGCACAGCCTGGCCTTCTCTGTCTGCTCCCTGGCAGGCAGGAGCCTTCACTGGAGCACAAGGTGTCAGCTCAGGGAACTATTCCTGTCCTCCTGGGCCTTGCCTCAGGCGTTTCAGGAGGGTGGCTGTGGGGAAGAACTGCAGTGGCAAAGCTTCCAGAGCTGGGGCGGGAGGTGGGGCGTGGGGACATCTGGGCTTAGAGAACTGGTACCCCTAGCTCTCACGAATTGAGCACTGGGGTCCCGGTGCTTCCCTCACAAAAGTCCCCTGTGCATATATCTATCAACAGCCCTAATGAGAGGGAACTTGGTTCAGAGAGGTTAAGCCTCCCCCTGAAAGTCACACAGCATGGAATCCTGACCTCCATCTCTCCAGAGTCTCCTTAAATAAAAAGCCTAATGTTCACCCATTTCAACACGGAGAAATCAAGACACACAAGGCTGAATATGCAATAATACTCAGGCCTTCCACTAGAACAGACTCTACCCAAGCACTTGCAAGTTTTGACAGGTGCGTTTCCTCCCGGAAGGTGGGGAGGTGGGCAAGGCAGTCATAATCATCTCTCTCTTTACGGACGGGGAGACTGAGGCTGTCTTTGGACAGCCATTCCCTCGCTCCCAGGACCCTCAGTCCTGTTTCTTCTCTGCAGCCTGAACCTGTGAAGGTTCCCTGGGAAGCGCTGGCCTCCTGTGGACCCGAGTCCTCCGGATTTCTGGTTCACACTCCGATTCCAGCCCCACAGCCTGCGAGCGGGGTCTGGGAGTCTGCATTTGCACTCGGCTGGTCCTGGGGTCTGGGCGGGGTGTAGGATGCGGTCAGAGCCACCCTGCCCGGCCGGGCTTGCTCAGCACCTCCCTCCTGCTGCACCATCCCCAGGGTCTCCAGGGCTCAGGCTGTCCCCAGGGCACAGAGAAGGGGCTCCCCTGGCGCTCACAGGGGGAGGCCTCTCTCGGAGCCCTGTGGGCCACCCCGGCGTCCCCACTGCCTTCCTAGCCCAGAGGGGTCCAGGCAGCCGCCTTCGCCCTCTGCCTTTCCGGCCTCCTCCAGGGCTCTGCAGCTCCTGGCTGGCCTCTGGGCCAGGGCCTGGGAACAGGGGGCGGGGGGGCCCCTCTGTTCCCCCACAGTCCCCCCTGGAAATTTTGCCCTTGCTCAAGA
This sequence comes from Chinchilla lanigera, assembly GCF_000276665.1. Classification (NCBI taxonomy): domain Eukaryota; kingdom Metazoa; phylum Chordata; class Mammalia; order Rodentia; family Chinchillidae; genus Chinchilla; species Chinchilla lanigera. The sequence goes on along the minus strand of NW_004955513.1, from coordinate 1,662,969 downwards.
ATCCTCGGTTGAGAGCTTGTCCTATGAATTCTCCTTGTGCGTTGAGAGCCGATAGGTTTTTATTTATTCATTTATCTTGTCTTCCATCCCCCGCCCCTTCCTCACCGGCTGGAATTTACAATTCAGTTCTCAGGTGGCCTCGCTTTGCCAAAGGACAGGCGGCTGGGAGAGAAAGGTCTGCACCTGAAATCTTCTTCCCACCCTCGGACTTGTGCTCCGGTGGGCTGGATGCTGGGAAAGGCGGTCGCACACATGCCACAGGAGGGGTACAGGCGGCAGGGACCCTCTGGGCCACGGCAGGGGGCAGAGGGTGGTCTGGCCATCTCTACAGCGCCCCCTGCTGGCTGGTTAGCCACACGAGCTCTGGTTGGAGGAGTTTAAACTTCCTCTGCATCTGCCTGCTTGCCCAAACTTAGAAATTCAGGGGTGGCCTCCTCAAAGCTGGAGCAAGGCCAAAAACTCCAGGGGAAGGAAAAGCCCAGTACACACCGAGCAGTCGCAGTGATAAGCTGACAGCAGCCACCGCACACCGAGCACCCACTGTGTGCCGGACGGACCCAGCGCACGCACGGCGCGGCCGCCTCCTCCTGCCAGGCTGTGACCCTGCTGCGGCGCTGTCGCTGCTGAGAAAGGAAGAGACCGAGGCTTGGAGAGGGGCACGCGTGCGTCCCGGCTGGCCTCAGGCGCTCGAGTGACCTTGGCAGGGCTTAGGCAACTCCTTCTACTGCTAAAAAGGGATTAGAACGGGACTCCCCCCTGCCCGAAGTCCTAGAGATGATTAAATGGAGGAGCCACACTAAGTAGCAGCGTTCGGGTTCGAATCCAGCCCCCGAGCCAGCCTCCCTGCGCCCGTCCAGGCAGCACCCCGGTCCTCACTGTCCACAGACTTAGAATCAGAGGCGGGGCGATGGCAGCCCGTCATGAAATATTTACATCCATCAAACAGGTGACGCGAAGCCAAGACTCAGCCACGCGGGGTCTCGGCCGCTGGTCTCCCCTGCCCTCTTCCCCTGTCTCCCTTGAGACCGCAAGGGGTGGGGTGCAGTGGCTCAGCTCTGCGGGCTCCGTCTGAGGTGCAGAGGGGCAGCGGGCCAGGGCCTCGGGCACTTGGCAAGGCCTCGGCCAGGCCAGGGCCTCGGGCTGGCATCTGATGCCCCTCCCCGCCCCTCCAGCTCCGCGTGCAGGCTGGGCCTACCGATCACAGTGTAACTGCACCCCGCCCCCGCACACGAAGGCACTGATTAATATTTAAGAGAAAAAACACAGCTGAGACGACACAAGAAACACAGGTCGCCTCTCCCTGGAAAACTCAGACTCAGACCTGGGCTCCCCTCTGGCTGCACCCCACTGCCGGGGCCCAGCCCCTCCGCCTGCCGCGGAGCCAGGGTGGCCCTGCAGGGCACAGGGCACTGCTGCCCGCGGACTCTCCGCCCTGGCTCCCAGCCCTGCGCTGCCCCTTCCTCTCCCTGCCCCCCCTCCGCAGTTGGCCCTGGCCCAGCCTGTACCCACAGGGACAGCCTTGTCACCACGGACACGCCCAGGCGGGAACCTAACCTTCCCAGGCTGGCGGAAGGCACTCCAGGGGATGAGACAGCTTCAGAAGCCCAGGGTGGGGACACCAGGTTGCCCTGCTGTGACCCTGGAGCAGCAGCCAGCGGGGGGATGACGCCGAACCCTTGCTGTCTCTTCTCACAGCCGGGAACCTGGCCCGGCCCCCGGGCAGGGTCGGAGCTGCAGACCTCGGCGTAGTTTGAGGCCTTGGAAAGTGGTTTCGCTGCCTGACTTAGGGGCCAGAATCACAGCTTCACCACTGGGTATGTGACCTTGGCTGAAGGTCCCCACCCCTGCTGCCTCAGTTTCCCCCATGTGTATGACTGGAGTGGCAGCAGCTGCTAGATTCTACTGGGAGGCTTGGAGGATACACTACAGAAAGGGTAAACTGAGGCAGACCAGGGCACTTGCTCTGTGCCTCATCTTATTTTGAACACTTTTCATGGAACTCCAGAATCCTTATAACCACATATGTTATGTGCCCATTTCACAGGCAACAGAACAGACCCTGCCCCAACATGCCTACTTTTCTACACAGACATTGGTGGGGCTGAAGTCCTTCCCTGAGGACTGGGAAGTGATACAAGTCAAGCTCCGGGTGCCCAGGTTCCAGGGTCGCACATTAAATGACTTCTACTCTCATTACTGCTATTGCTAACGTCACATGAGTACTGGAGTACCCGTGGCTAAGTCCCCTCACTCTCTCACTAGGGACTTAAGTGACGATGCCTGAACATATGCCTTCCTCTAGCAGTGCTGTGACTTTGGTGGGGAAAGGGCACGGGGTGAACTGTCCACCCTGGCCTGACTGGGCCTTCCTGCCTGAGGAACCCCGTGGACGTGCCCCAGAGCTGAACCTTCTCTGCAGAGCCCGGCCTCACAGTACTGTCTGCGGGACTGCCCTGGGGGCTAGAAGGGTTCACCAAGGAAGGGGTCAACCGAGTCAGGCCAGAATGCAACATCAGTGCAAACAGTCTGTCCTCGATGGCCTGGATTGCTGGCTTCCCACAAGGGAGGCGGGGCTTGCCTGTGAGCACCATGCTCTTCTTGAGCGGAATCAGCCCCCACCCTGGAGAATGTCACATGACCCCAGAGGCCTCAGGTGGCTTTGCTTCTGCTCATTTTCAAGACGGACAATGCATGCACCTGATCCTCTCACCTACCCCGCAGGTCCTCCCAGCCCCTCTCCCCAGGGCCTGGCACTGGGGTCTGGGGGGGCGACTTACGTGGGAGCAGAATCTCTCTGGGGGGTCCCCACACGTGATGCCCTTGGGCTCCACCTTCACCTTGACATAGTCCTTCAGGCGCATCACCTTGGGCTGGCAGGCGTAGAACTCCCAAGTGGGGCCCTCATCCGTGGTCACCCAGGATTTGCAGATGTCGTAGTCCGAGGAGGCCAGCGTGAGGCAGTGCAGGAGGAGCGGCAGCAGGTGCAGCATGGCTGTGCAGGCCGCAGGGGCGCGGCCCAGAGATGCCCTGGGGAGGCAGCCGCGGGCTCAGGCAGGACTCTCGGCCTCAGCATGGAAAAGCCACATCTACCAGGCGGCAGTGGCCGGGACGTCCCAGAGGCTTGAGCACTGCAGGTTTGAGAACAGCGAGGAACTTGTTCTTTCCAGAAGGCCGCTGCGGAAAATTCAGAGCCAGCGTTTCTCAGACTGCTGATGGGCAGATCAAGAAGTTGCCCTGTAACTTTTCGTCCTCCTAACCTTGGTGCGAACACCTCCCCCGGAGGTGAATCTGATCAAATCAGGCAGACTCTCAAATTGTGACAGTGGGTGGAAATGGGATAAGGAGAAAATCCACAGGGATCCGGCGTGGGACTGGATCAGATTGCTTTTAATTTCTGTCCTTCCAATCAATCCAGGTCTTTAAAGGGCCCTTAACGTGTGATTCGCTCAACACAACCGTGCAACAGCCCTCCGGCCTGCATGGTAAAGATAAAACAAAATCAGGAGGTGTGCGTGTTAGCTGGAAACCTGCTCCCTCTTTGAGACCGGACTTGGCATCTCGAACCAAAGAGATTTCTTTTCATATGGGCTGAAGGTGACAGCAACTGCACGACTAGGCTGCAAAATAAAAAGCTATGGAGGTGTTAACTGGGGAGGTGCTTCGGCGGGGACCGCCACTACGCACGGGCCAGCTGCCCTTGCCTGGTCAGTAACTTATTATGAAGTTTTTGCAACTTTAGCTTTCAGTCCATCCATGTACCTAGGAGTCTGGCTTGTCTTTCATTGGAGAGAGAGAGAGAGAGAGAAGAGAGAGAGAGAGAGAGAGAGAGAGAGAGAGAGAGAGAGAGAGAGAAAGAGAGAGAGAACAAACCCATTAGCAACAACACCTGCAACAAATTAAAAAGGGGGAGATTAGAGATATATAAGAACAAAGCTCTCTGGCAAAATGTGCAAAAAATGAGGCTGCATTAGCAAGGTCCCCTGAGAAGACTGGGTTGTTTTTATTAATATCAGAGCTGCACATTTATTTGGAGATTGGGCGCGTTATGAAAGAGGTGAGGCGCCGTCTCATCATTTATGGAGGTGTTCGTTCAGTCAAAGTGGCTCTGCTTGAGGGTCAGAGACGTAAAGCATCCCCAAGAGCCAAGATTTAATGGCTGCTTTCAAATACCATGCCCGACAAGTCAAAATGTCAAAGTTGTTAAAGGAGCCGGTGAAACCGTAACAATAGGTACAGAGAGGACCCCGTCCACGGGGTCACAGGGACAGGGTGTCCACATCTGGACCAAGAGCGGACAGACAGGTCAGCACAATCCGAAACGGTGAGTTTAATTTTTTAATGGGATAAGAAAGTAGGATATCGGAGACTTGCACAGAAATGAAAATGATCAAGGCCAAGATTTTACAATCATCTTTAGAGAGTAGGTTTATAAATGGATCACTATTGTGATGACTGATTGCTTTACTATTTGAAGCCTCAGGTAACTATGTAAAAGCCCAAACAGATATCACTAATCCGAGTGTTACACAGGGAAAACACGACTCCAATGACATGGTGTGTTCCCAAGCCCTTTCCACCTCCCCAGGAGAATTCGTGTTCTGCCAGCACGGGACCCCAGCCAAACACACCGGCCAACAGGGCAAAGGTTACTGCATGGCTTATACCAAGCGTCTCAGCCATTCATTATTCTGGTTATTGTGCCCAGGACTATTGCATTTAAATTCCCAAATCACTCAAATGTCAGCCCGACTCTCACCTGACAACCTTGGGAGCCATCGCATGCGGGAAGTCCCCGAGGAGTTAACTGTTTCTGTGAAAGCCCGCGAAGCCACCACCCAGACACAAACACGCTCCTGCCAGAAATGACATGACAAACTGGAGGGTGGGCGCTGCGGCCTGCGCGGGCAGCTGATCCTCTCAGCTCTGGGAGGAGCCCCCAGCCAGTGCCCCAGCTCCAGGCCCTCGGCGGGGCTCCTCCATCCCTCAGTGTCAGTGTCAAGGCGGCCCGTCCCTCTCTCTGGATGAAGGCTCCTAATGCAGACGAATGAGGGCCCGGAGCTGGACCACATTTTCCCATCTCACCCGGGCTGCATCAGGAGAAACCTGTTATAAAGTCGGCCCGGCCTTGAATGTACGCCTTGCTAGGAAACTCTCAGGAAAAAAAAAAAAACAAAAAAAAACGTGCCCGGCGTCTATTTTTACAACCCGAGAAGATGTAGTAAAAATAAAATAGCGTGGCCGGCAACGGCTTGGATGCTTCTCTCTACCCGAGTGAGCTCCGTGCTGCCCAGAAAGCAGCATGCCCCTAATTAATTCTTCCAGCAGCAGACTCCCGACTGTTCACAAACAGGTAGGGAGCTCCTCGTGCCTAGGGCGCAGGGCTTTGGGCTTGCAAGGAGGAGCCGGGCTGCAGGCGTCCCCTGCAGGACCAGCGGCTCGGCCGGGGCTGGGACTCGCTGGTGGTGGCAGCCGGGAGGCTGCGAGGCCCAGAGCCTGAAGCAGAGGCCCCACGCTGCAACTTGCAACTCTACTAATTGCTTTGCAGTTTTGTTGGCTTAAATGCCACCACACATTCCCAGGAAGGGGGGGGGCAGCAACAAAATCTGCCAGGGCGATGTGTTTACAATCATTCAATCAACTGGGCGTTGCTGGCATCGCAGGGGGAATTGTGAGCTCAGCACTCAGATATTACGGGGTTTTGCCAAAAAAGAAAAACAGGGGAGGGGCGGGGAGGCTCAAGAGCCCCCAGAATAACCAGGAGGGTAGCCAGGGAGAAGCCGGCAGGGAAATTTCAGAGTAAGAGGTTGTATCCTGGTGGATCGTTTTCTCCTTGGAAAATAAATCTTCACCTGATATTATTAAGAAACTGCAGTTCCCAGAAACAAATAGAATCAATGTGCTTTATTTTCTTTTAAGAGTCCTCAGGAACCGAGGGGGGGCTGATAGCCAGGGTATTAAAACCTGAAAATTAGATTTTATCAGGATTTCTGAACTCAGATTTCTCTGTCTTATTGAATTAGCGCCTCTGGGAGCTGGCTGGGCTTGCGATCTGGCTCCTCGTGGAGTAGCGGGCTGCGTCGTAGCCTCGTGGGAAACTTGTCCCCGCGGGCACCGGCTCCTGGGGGTTTTGGGGGTATGAGAACAATATCCCTGCAGGTCTCCTTTCTCTTCCCAGCCAGCCAGTGGAAGGTGTGGGATCTGCTTTGGGGGAGGGTGGGACGGGGACGAGGAGGAGCAGGGAAGCCCTGTCTGACCAGGGTCACCTTCCTTGCCGTCCGTCTCCCGCCCCGGCAGGGCCCTGTCGCTTCCTAGCGCTCCCCACCGCCTCAGTGAACACCGCCGTTCCCGCTTCCCCGCACCCTGCTCTGCAATCGCACTTTCTCTGGCTCGCAGCTCCTCGTGGCGCTCTCTGCAACCAAGGAGCCCCGGAAAGTTGGGCGCGCGGTGTGTGGGGGGAGCAGGAGCCCCGAGCGCCCAAGGGCTGGGGATGGCGTGTGGGTCCCCATGCACAGGCGGGGCGCCCAGACCACAAACGCCACGGGTCGGCAGAGTGTGTGCTTCAGCCGGCTGCAAGCCGTGTGCACTGCACACGGAGCCGGGCAAACCCGCCGCTGTCTTTGCCTTTCGAAGTTGCATGCGAACCACCCAAACAATTCAGAATCAAGCCTTTCACAAAGACCCGGCCAGCATCGAAGTGGCCCCCTCCTTCGGCACCGCCTCCCTTAATAAAAACACATCCAGCCGCAGGAAAGCGCCCAGGAGTGAGCTGCACCCTCTTTTCCGCGCGCTGCCGCCGCAACAACCCCCAGCCAAGACCCGCGACCCGCTCCAGGGCCGGCGCACCCGCCAGCCCCGAGGTCCAATTCCCGCCTTCCCCCTGCTCCGGCCTCCCGACTCGGAGTCCAACTCCACGCCGCGCTCGCTCGAGCTGGTGCCCGCTTGCTCCCCACCTCCACCTACCCAGCCCCTGCGAGGCACGGAGAGAAGTTTCCAGCTGGCCGAGAGTTGGGGCGCAACTGTGCGCTTGGCAGTTTGCAGAGCCACGAGGGCGCGGGGTGCGCGGCGATTACACCGGGGTCCGGAGCAGCGCTGGAGGAGGGCGACTTGCCCGTGCATGCTCCCAAACAAGCCTCCTCCCAGCAGCTACCCCCTGGAGAGCCACGCACGCAGGGAAAAGCCGGCCTGGGGTGGGGGTGGAGGCGGGGGGCAGACAGGAAAACCGGCGGCTCCTTTCCGATGCAGCTCCCAGCGCGCTCACGCCCCTCTCGGGCCACTCCAGCCCCCCGCTGTAGCAGCCGCTACCCAGTAACTTTTGCAGCCGAGCTCGAGCTGCACGGTGCTGGAGCCCCTCGGGGCCCGGAGAGCTGCGCGGTCACCCAGCCCCGAGCGATGCAAGCAGCCGCGGGGCTGCAGCCTTACCCGGCTCGGCGGCTCGGGGCGCAGACCGAGGCCGCCGCCGTCCTCGAGCGGCGCTGGGTGCGGCGAG